>NC_073745.1:44179520-44362049 GCF_029784135.1 Toxorhynchites rutilus septentrionalis
GAAAAGAACCTTTGGTGTTGTGTTTTTGTTATCACTCGATATTCCCATCTTGTTCGTTTAAACCTTCCTGTTTAGCTATTGCGTTTGCCACTCGCCACAGTTTTCACAGTTGGAAAATTTCTTCCCATCCAGCTTGTGACATATTGTTCAGTAAATTACATTTAATGCGACGTGCCGGAGAAACACTTTGCCACTAACTGAAACTAATTGTTGCCTTGATGAGCGCCGAACCGAAGCTGCTCTGTTCTTGATGCGGGTTTTCTGATTGTCGTGAGCAGCTTTGCAAGCCAACTCGAGCACTCCGACGGCCGAAACTCTATAATCGCTGTTAGGTATACTGGTGCTCCGGCACCAATCCGTTCGGCCTAGTTACCCTTGCGGAGCAATCAGTGAATGAGACCAACAGGGAACTGGAGACCTGCACGGTTCGAGTGAGACTTTGCCTTTCCCTTAACTTGTCCTCCTTTGTTACGTCCACGATGCCGATGCCGTACAACCGGGTTTACAGTTTGAAAGAAAATAAGATATTTTTTAGGGGTCCGCGTGTTTTATACTCTAGCGGTACACACTCACAGGATAGAGACAAATCGGCAGACTCAGCCAGAGGGGCGAGTCCAACGAGACGAACGAATGAGCGTTAAAAGGGAGCGATGGCAAAAAATACATTCATTACGATTTGTTCGCTCGCTGGATTCACATGCAGGCTAAAAAAGGTCCTTTTCAGGATCACAAAATTATCTTCAATCTAAAGAGTTTATTGTTTTGTTGTCACTCGATATCCCCATCTTGTTCGGCTAAACCTTTCTGTTTAGTGATTGCATTTGCCACTCGCCACAGCTTTCACAGTTGGAAAATTTCTTCCCATCCAGCTTGTGACATATTTTACAGTAAATTACATTCAATGGCACGTCGCATTACCACCACTCAGTATCGGATTGGAGGTAATTTTAACCTGTAATTGAACATTTGCGATGACAGTGGTACAGTGTCGACTTTCAATGTGGGGTCATAATTTGGACCCCGAACACTATGTTTACAAAAATGTCCAACTAAATATGTCGCATTACAGGTCCGTCCAATTAGCTAAATGTCGAGATAAGTGTAAATTACTGTACTTTCAATCTAGAAGCAATTTAAGAATTGGTGAAAATCAATAAGCTCAGAACAACTGCCAAATTCACATACTCAAACAAATGATCTCCTGGCAAACAAATTATGAAAAAATCAATTTGTGTTTTATTATTATTTTGGATATTGTTTTAGAAAGCATTGAACTGTATTTCCTAAACTCTTTTTTGGAAGGTTTAATGGCTCTGAAAAGCGCCTTGTTTTATGGAATGGTTCCAATTTAGAAAACTTAGTACTCGTGGTTTTGAAAAAAACCATTTCGAACGCCCTCGATGCCGCCTTGTTCTGGATTTGCCACCAAAGCAGTTTGTATAAAGAACAAACTTTTTTCTTCTGCTACCTGATGCCGTTTTGCGATTGCGTTTGCCACTAGCCACTCGCTGCAACTGCCTGTTGTTGTCTTGATGTCCACCGAACCGAATGTGTTCTGTTCCGAATGCGGGTTTTCTTATCGTCGCGAGCAGCTTTGCCAGCTAACTCGATCACTTCGGCGGCCGAAACTATATAGCGCCGACTAGGTGGACTGGTGCACTGGTACTAACGCGCTCGGCCTAGCTACCATTGCGGGGAACTCCAGATCAACACGGTTCGAGCGGGATTTTGCCTTTCCCTTCACTTTTCCTCCTTTACCATGACATGGCTGCTTGTGTTGGTTTGTTGATGTGATGTGATGCGAAACGATGTGGTGTACGGTTTGGATGAGAATGATCGTTACGGCAGCGGAGCGGGGATTTTTAAGCTGACTGACTGGCTCGAGAATTACGCATGTGTGAGACTGCGACCAATGTTTCGTTCATATTTTTTCTTTTTCTTTCCAATCGTGCTTCATTGTATTTCGCTGCTGCTCTGGTTGCCCGTTTTGGTCGGTACGATTTGAGGAGCACAAAATGGATCAATCAAAAATGGGCACATAGTGCATTTGGACAATGCTTGATATTTCACAATTATTCAATTATTTATCTCAAGAAAAATGAAATGTTATTCGTTATGATAGATGCGTAGATATATTTCCTATCAATTGATGCAAACACATTTGCGATCTATTGAGAAATGCTCGAGTTATAAGCGTTCCAAATCTTGCATTTTTTCCTACTTGTTCAGTGCCTAGATTTCCATTTCACCCCCTATATCTTCCGGTTAGACGTAGTCCTACGTCAAAATCTGAGGGAAGCTGGGGCGATTCATGGATTAGGTAAACATAAAATCTCATAGTGAGGACAAAGTTTTTTCGTTGCTTTCAATTCATTGTTTGGCCTATTGCGTGTACGTGTTATCGTGATTGTTCGTATGATTGATTATTAGTGAAAATCGCTGCTGATTTTTTCCCCCAAATGAACATTATGAAATATGATCTTATATGGAACCTGTGTGTTGTCCAAAAAGAGAATATGAAAAATTGCACATATTTTGTGCACATCAAATTATTACATAAACTTTTGTCGACCGATAAACATATTTTCACATACAGTTTGCGACTTTTAAAGAAGAAGCAGCTTATCTTTCCCCACTAAACTTCAAAAATATAAATCCCATACGTACACTATCCAATCCAACGATATCAATTGAGGGACTCAGAATGCAAGGGGTGTAAGTGACTTGATCGATTTCTCTTCGTCAACTTTTTCTTTGATTAATAACTCAATTGCAAAAACGTTCCAATTTGAGTTTGCTATAGAATCTGATAGATGAGGTTCTGACCTACTTTCCACATTGTCAAATACAGCTGGGAATTTACGATTTGTTAGATAGGTCCTATTGGAAAGTTTAACGAAAAATGGCTGATTTAGCATTTTCACATATCGTTTTACCTTGTTCTGGATTACTTGTATTTGGAGAAATCCGTGATTACGAATGTACAGTGTCGACATCTAGCTGTGACTGGCAAATAACTACCTTTTAGATAAAAATATGGCTTCCTGACAGTATTTTGGGAATTGTATCAGCTATTCGCCACTAGAGTGGGTAAAATATTATTTTGCCCTCTAGCCGCATTGCAAAAAAGGTTTAATATCATAGATGCCTAATACCATGGACCAGTCTTGTTAATGGTTACCATCGTATCACTAATTATGGAGACGTATGTGCTGTGTCATTAATGAACATCATAACATGAACAGTCGAAGTACCGTCGACCTAAAAATGTCATATGATATTTCGGTTTTTTGACGTAGGACTACGTCTAACCGGAAGATATAGGGGGTGAAATGGAAATCCAGGCACTGAACAAGTAGGAAAAAATGCAAGATTTGGAACGCTTATAACTCGAGCATTTCTCAATAGATCGCAAAGGTTTTTGCATCAATTGATAGGAAATATATCTACGCATCTATTATAACGAATAACATTTCATTTTTCTTGAGATAAATAATTGAATAATTGTGAAATATCAAGCATTATCAAAATGCACTATGTGCCCATTTTTGATTGGTCCATTTTTTGCTCCTCAAATCGTACCGACCAAAACGGGCAACCAGAACAGCAGCGAAATAGAATGAAGCACGATTGGAAAGGAAAAAGAAAAAAATGAACGAAACATTGGTCGCAGTCTCACACATGCGTAATTCTCGAGCCAGCCAGTCAGCTTAAAAATCCCCGCTCCGCTGCCGTAACGATCATTCTCATTCAAACCGTACACCACATCGGTTCGCATCACAACACATCAACAAACCAACCCAAGCAGCCATGTCTGGACATGGTAAAGGAGGAAAAGTGAAGGGAAAGGCAAAATCCCGCTCGAACCGTGTTGATCTGGAGTTCCCCGCAAGGGTAGCTAGGCCGAGCGCGTTAGTACCAGTGCACCAGTCCACCTAGCCGGCATTATATAGTATCGGCCGCCGAAGTGATCGAGAAAAACCGCATTCAGAACAGAACACATCAAGACAACAACAGACAGTTGCAGCGAGTGGCGAGTGGCAAACGCAATCGCAAAACGGCATCAGGTAGCAGAAGAAAAAAGTTTGTTCTTTATACAAACTGCTTTGGTGGCAAATCCAGAACAAGGCGGCATCGAGGGCGTTCGAAATGTTTTTTTTTCAAAACCACGAGTACTACGTTTTCTAAATTGGAACCATTCCATAAAACAAGGCGCTTTTCAGGGCCATTAAACCTACCAAAAAATAGTTTAGAAGATACAGTTCAATGCTTTCTAAAACACTATCCAAAATAATAATGAAACACAAATTGATTTTTTCATAATTTGTTTGCCAGGATATGATGAGTATGTGAATTTGGCAGTTGTTCTGAGCTTATTGATAGTTGGGGACTTTCCTGATTATTCAATTTTCACCAATTCTTAAATTGTTTCTAGATTGAAAGTACAGTAATTTACTATTAGTTCGACATTTAGCTAATTGGACGGACATGTAATGCGACTTATTTAGTTGGACATTTTTGTAAACATAGAGATCCAAATTATGACCCCAAATTGAAAGTCGACACTGTACCACTGTCATCGTAAATATTCAATTACAGGTTGAAATCGCCTCCAATGCGACACTGAGTGGCGCTTCGGCACGTCGCATTGAATGTAATTTACTGTAAAATATGTCACAAGCTGGATGGGAAGAAATTTTCCAACTGTGAAAGCTGTGGCGAGTGGCAAATGCAATCGCTAAACAGAAAGGTTTAGCCGAACAAGATGGGGATATCGAGTGATAACAAAACAATAAACTCTTTGGATTGAAGATAATTATGTGATCCTGAAAAGGACCCTCTTTAGCCTGCATGTGAATCCAACGAGCGAACAAATCATAATGAATGTATTTTTTTGCCATCGCTCCCTTTTAACGCTCATTCGTTCGTCTCGTTGGACTCGCCCCTCTGGCTGAGTCTGCCGATTTGTCTCTATCCTGTGAGTGTGTACCGCTAGAGTATAAAACACGCGGACCCCAAAAAAATATCTTATTTTCTTTCAAACCGTAAACCCGTGTGGTTGTACGGCATCGGCATCGTGGACGTAACAAAGGAGGACAAGTTAAGGGAAAGGCAAAGTTTCACTCGAACCGTGCAGGTCTCCAGTTCCCTGTTGGTCGCATTCACTGATTGCTCCGCAAGGGTAACTAGGCCGAACGGATTGGTGCCGGAGCACCAGTATACCTAACAGCGATTATAGAGTTTCGGCCGTCGGAGTGCTCGAGTTGGCTTGCAAAGCTGCTCACGACAATCAGAAAACCCGCATCAAGAACAGAGCAACTTCGGTTCGGCGCTCATCAAGGCAACAATTAGTTTCAGTGAGTGGAGAAGTGTTTCTCCGGCACGTCGCATTAAATGTAATTTACTGAACAACATGTCACAAGCTGGATGGGAAGAAATTTTCCAACTGTGAAAGCTGTGGCGAGTGGCAAACGCAATAGCTAAACAGGAAGGTATTACCAAACAAGATGGGAAATCGAGTGATAACAAAAACACAACACCAAAGGTTCTTTTCAGAACCATCAACATATTCATAAAGAGTAAACAGTAAACTATTCCATTTTTCAGGTAGATAGGTGGGTATTCACGTATTCAAAATAAAACAATATATTTAAAATATATATTTAACAAAAGCTGTCCCCTTTGTATTGTCCTACGTCACTCCGGTTATGTCCCCGACATTACCCACCCGTCTTTTTTTCCGTTTTATTCATTAGCTGTTCATCGTCCCGTAATTAAACAACAGTGTTCACGGGGAACGCTCACCGCTTGAAACGTTCATTCAACACATTCGCACTTGATAGGGAATAGTTTGTCGGTTGCTTTGATCTGAACAATCCATCTAAATATCATCCATCGTGTATGGATGTGTGAGTGAGAAGGTGGATGTATATGTGCAGCTACGCTTGAATGCAGAATAAAGAGAGAAAAAGAATGCATACCACTGCATTTTTAATGTCAAATGACATTAAAACTACAGTTAAAGTAGCCGGAATTAAAGGATGGTCATGAGCACGAATGGTAGAATGGAAATAGCATATTTTCACCGCTCTTCTGGGTACGTTCGACAGAAAGAGAGAATATATAAACGTTTCTGTTGATTGTCGTGTTTGCGGCTGTGCGTTTATTTCAGAGGTGACTGTTGGAACCGAGCAATGCTTTCTTGGTCACATTCGCAATACATATTGAGCTGTGACTCTCGTGCAAGAGCAGTATGTGATGGTTGAGAGAAATGTCGACCGTTTACAACACTGCCATGGACAGACATGCTCCATTGGTGCTCCCTTGGCCGAGTGGTTAGCGTCATAACTAACATACCGGGTGTTCGGGTTCGATTCCCGTTCTGGTCGGGGGAATTTTTCGTCAAAGAAATTTCCTTCGACTTGCACTGTGATCACGCGTATTCTAGAGCTTGCCACTCAGAATGCATTCAAGGCGTGTTATTTGGCATAGAAATCTCAACTAAGTACAAATAAAAATGACGCAAGTAATACTACGTTGAGACGGCGAAGTTCCTCTAGGAACGTTAGTGCCATTGAAGAAGAAGAAGAAGATGGACAGACATACAACTGTACTAGCATTGTACACACTTAGAAAAATTCTTGGTAGAAAACTACCAAATACCTTTGGTAATGCAAACATTAGTAGAATGTACAAATTTTTTTGTACATATCACCAACTGTCCCACATGCCTACCAGAAGTTAGTATATTTTACTCGATAACATAAGTAAACTTGAATGTTGTCATATCTGAAGACTGGTGAGAGAAGCGCGCATTAACCGTTTTTATTGTTGTCATAAGGAGGAAAGAGTTTTGATATAAATATAATACGAGCATTTTCGTCGGGAAAATGTAGCCGATATTGGGCTAACGAATCATAGTTCTGCTCGACATGTATGTTTATTTACTAATTATTCCACTCAGTGCATGTTTCGTTTCTGGTTCACAAGCAATAATCTTTATTTGGCTACACTGGACATGTGAGCTTTGTGTTAGCTACTCGCCACTAGAGTGGGTAATAATGTTGTGTTGCCCAAGACGGGTCTATGGTACTAGGTGAGGCCGTTTCGTCACTAAGTTGGTTAGGGGAGCGGTATATGAAAACAGTACGGAAGAAAGCAGAAGGGGATTTTTTTCCTTGAAGTGCGAGCGAGCTTGGGCACAAGCGTATTGTGTTTTGTTTACAAACAAAACACAGTAGACTTCCAAGATGGCTGAAGAGTGGTTTTAGCAAGTTGGCCCACCTTAGAATATACTTCTACGCGCCTTGGTGTTACCCTCTAGCCGCATTACAGTCAAGGTTTTATATCAGAGATGCTAAATGTAGAGATGCGCAAAACAGTTCACTTCGATGAACGGTTCACTCACTAACCGTTCATCTAAGTGAATCAGTTCTTTTGAACCGTTCTTTCGTTCAGCGGTGTTATGAACAACATAGAATGTTAACTGGAACCCAACATCAATAGACAGCTATTAATTGATATCGTTGGATTGGATAGTGTACGTATGGGATTTATATTTTTGAAATTTTGTGGGGAAAAATAAGCTGCTTCTTCTTTAAAAGTCGCAAACTGTATGTAAAAATATGTTTATCGGTCGACAAAAGTTCATGTAATAATTTGATTGCGCAAATATGTGCAATTTTTCATTTTTTCTTTTTGGACAACACACAGGTTCCATATAGGATCATATTTCATAATGTTCATTGAGGGGAAAAAATCAGCAGCGATTTTCACTAACAATCAATCATACAAACAATCACGATAACACGTACACGCAATAGGCCAAACAATGAATTGAAAGCTGTGTGACATCAATCACCGAATCACTTGTTCGTTATACCAGGGACAGACATACAGCTGTACTAGCGCTGTACGTGTACAGCGTTGTACGAGTTCCATCGTAGCATGACAGACATTATAATATATTTCAATGAAAAGGGTTTTTACTTAGCGTCTAAATTATCAAACACAACAAACAAGTCTCCAATCTGAGTTATTAACTCAAGAGGAAGTCAATGAAAAGAATTTTACCAAGTGTTTTGATTCGGTTTGTTCATGCTATCCACCACTAACCGTCTATGGCGCTGCGCACAGTACAACTGTAGCCATGTACAGCGGTGAAACAGGTCGGTACAGGTACAGTGATTGTACCGAGTTGCTTGCATGGTTCTAGCGCTGTACATGGTGACAGACATACAATTTTCGAAGTACAGCGCAAGTACAGTTGTATGTCTGTCATAAGTATTACTGTTGATATATCGGATAGGGCGATGCTTGTTGCTGTACGATTGGATGTGGGTAACGTGCATGTGTATGTGCATCAAGTATATGTCTACAAGGTGGGATATTACTGTGAGACATAACAGGCGATATCAATAAGGTTATTATCATAGCTTCTGGTGCCACACAAAAGAAACGAAAAAACTACCCAGCAAACATTAAATCGTATAATTTTGCACGTACTAAGTCTTACAAGAAATCAGAATAAGTCATAATCGCATATAATACCAATCAAAGTATATATCGTATATATTTGAAATCGCATTAAATGTAAAAACTCGATTTTATATATCATTATCAAATTAAGTCGCCATTCGGTATAATAAAAATCAGTTTTATGATGTACATTGTCATAAAATATATTTAATCCGCATCATATGCGTATATTACGCTGATGCAGTTTGTGTGTCGTGTAAGCGTATAATTGAAATCGATTCAGTACTGCAGTAAATCGTGTTGCATGCTGAAGAAAATCATGAAACAGTAAATCATATTAGATCCTAATAAAGAACATATTACATCATATTGAAATGTCAATGAAATGCTTTAACATTGACAAGTTTCATTTCATAACAGCAAAAATGGACTTCTGAATATCAGCACTCGAAATTGCTGATGTTCGATGAAAGTAACAACGGCAAACATCCCTTTTAGAGAAACATGCAGTAAAACGAAGTGAACTACGCCATTGAACGCCAAACTTAGATATATACCACATCGAATTTGGCACATTGCATCGCATCGCTTTGCAAGATTGCCAGATTGGTTTATTATATTCATTATAACAGTGATCAAAATTTAGTTTTATATGATTGAGAAAACATATTGCACAGTGAAAATGGTAATAAAAATAATTTAAAATTCATATCATATATATCATATGTACGAGTTTTAACCGCTGTTGAATTAAATTTCAGATAGCCGCGCGAGATAGCTGGTAGATGATAATCCAGACGACCGAAGTTCAAACTCACATCGGAGCAGTTTTAACCAAACATCAATCTGTACCATTTTAAACATTTATATTCCTCTCCCAACACAAGTAAATTAAATAATTATTATTTCTACAAATATAACTATTAATATAAAAAAATGGCGATTCATGAGGCTATAATTAACATTTTACGAAAATAATTTGCGCCATTTGTTTTTTTTTCTATGTGTGTAATATCGTATATGAGTATGGCAAAAGTCGTATTAGGTGCGTTGAAAATTCATGAATATATTCATATTAGATCGCAATTCAATTTCAACAAAATCGCTATTATAGTCGGTCAAAGTTGCATATTCATCCAAACTAATTCGGTAAGCTTTTGCCATGTATGTATATGGCCTCCACTTTTGCATGCATATGCCAGTTAGGCGCATTATATGCCAACCAAAATTTAAGGCATATGATGTTATATATACGCTTGTTATGCGATTTAATGTTTGCTGGGTAGAACTCAACATGGCCTCACTATAAGATTTTATGTTTACCTAATCCATGAATCGCCCCAGCTTCCCCCAGATTTTTTTCTGATAATCAGGAAATATATAAATGTTACGCGGAATTGAAAGATTACATGAAATTGAAAATATATAGCTTTTAAAATATATAAAATATATAGCTTTTAAAACTACGAAAATCTAATTTAATTTTTAACCCAAAATTGAGTATACATTAACAAAATAAACCCTGCGCTACATGCATTTTGCTCATAAATGACAATATCGTTTCATTTTCCTTACAAGCGTTCTCGTTGTATTTATCCATGTCGTCTAGCGCAAATCAGTTCAGCTGCACTAGTTCGTTCGCCCGCAAACACTTCGTTCTCAAACAGTTCGTTCACAAACAGTTCACTCTCCATCACTTCACTCTCAAACAGTTCACTCGCAAACCGTTCACAAACCGTTCGCTCGCAATCAGTTCGTGGGGAGAACGGCCGTTCGTTCACTCTTTTCGATGAACTAGTTCATTCGTACCGTTCGTGGACGGTTTGCTCATCTCTAGCTAGATGAGAAGACACTCTTCATTTTGAAGATATTTGATTTATTGTGAACAAGGCGCCTATAAATATACCAGGTGAAACAATCATATGAAATGCACATTCGGCCATATTGGAATTGCTGTCAGTATTGTTAACAAACAGCTGCTGGCGGCTCTCTACAAATCGGCTATCGCGAATCTAGGTGAAAAAGAATGGATGATTTTGTAGAATTTCATTCTCATCCAGTTCATCCACTACTCGCATGTGAAAATGTAAAAATGGCGTATCCTAGCAATAACAAAACAAACAACCCCCGCTCCACAAACCGTAAACCCCTTCTCGATGAACTGATGATGTTGCTTCACCTGTTATACTTTTATATAAGCGCCTTGATTGTGAAGACATGCAATTGACGAATCTATGATAGATATGCAACCAGACGGCGCAGCGAGTAAAATGATGATGTTTTGTTTCTTTGGTTTGAAATTCGTAAAATTTAAAAGAAATATCAGAATTTTTCTTCAAATTTGCCGGTATCAAATATTCTTGCTACGCTGAAAAGGTTAGAAAATCATTATTTTATATTGTTTCATTCATACCATATGGAGAACGGCTTGGTATGAGTGTTTTAATTTACATTTTTGTACTAAGTAAATAATGGGTGGCAAGTGTTGCGCTTCAAATGCTGTACATCCTTCTCGTATCGGCCTGACGGAATCCCCTACATAATTAATAATGTGAAACAATTTTATTTATGCTAAATGTCTTGAAATTTCATAAAACGTCGAGATCTAGGGTCATCTCGAAAAAAAAAATTTTAATCAAAAATTTTAGTTTTTTCGGAGTACGAAACGAAAAATAAAAAAAACAGTTATCTCGATTTTTCATTCGGAACTTGCTACGAAATGTTGATTTGCACGATAATATACCATATGCAAAATATTAGCTCATTCGGACTTTATTTATTGGTATCGCAGACGTTAAAATTTGAGTTTTTTGAAAACCGAAACATCACCGGAAATCGGGGTTTTTTTTTAAAGTTGACGCCAAATTTCTTAAAATTGTATGACACGTCAAGATTTTTTTGACAAAAAAAAATTCGAGATAACTGTAAATCTCGACGATTAATACAATTTTAAGACAGTTGGCATCAAATTTTTTTTTTGAAAACCTCGATTTTCGGTGATTTTTCGTTCTTCAAAAGAAACTCAAATTTCATCTTTTGTGACACCAGTAAATGAAGTCCGAATGAGCTAATATTTTGCAAAGGGGATATTATCGTGCAAATCAACATTTCATAGCAAGTTCCGAATGAAAAATCGAGGAAACTTTTTTTTATTGGCTCTTAAAACCATACGTTTCGTCTAACTAAACTAAGTCCCAGAGTGTCGATTTTTTTCGAGATGACACTATATCTCGACGTTTCAATTTAAGACATTTGGCATCAAAAAATTTTTTTTTCGGAAACCCCGGTATAGGATGTTTTTTCGAGGTGGTGAACGTTTTGTATAGGGTAACTTTTTGAAATTTAAGAGTCGTTTTTTTCTCATACATTCATTGGCACTCTAATATACAGCCATTCCATGCCATACCGATATAGTGGTTCTCAGATTTTCGTCAAAAGGGCTAGTTTTGTTCTTTATCGCATTTCCATTCTAGGGTGGTCCGAAAAATCAATTTATTCGCATTTTTGCCAAAAATGACTTTTCAAAAATTCATAACTTTCGAACCACTGGACCAATTCAGATGTTCGACATTATAAATTAAAGCCAATTAGCTGGTATTTTTTGTAAAAATACTACAGTTGCAGAAAAATTTGAATAATGTTTTCGTTATTATGGATTGTATTTGTTTTTTTATAGTTTTCATGGTCTCGGGACCAAAGGCACTATATTTTTTCTGGAAAGCTGAGGATTTTTCACATAACGCCCTCGGTCCCGAGACTAGGAAAACAATAAAAACTAGATGTGGGTTATGTATTTGATATAACCGCAAGGTGGACGTAGGACTAACTTTGACTTAGCAATAAATAAGTAACAAGCATATAAATCTTAGACATTTCATTTTTCGAATAAAGTGATTATCATACCACTTCGTTTAGCCGGAAAAGAATTATTAACGCTCAAAAGGGGGAATCGATTCCTCCTCGGAAATACCCAGCGTAAATAGTACCCACTCCCCAAGCCCCGACAATTGGAATAATCGTTGATACGGGGCAGGATTATTAACACTTGAGAAGGATTCCTCCTCGGGATTACACAGTAAAATAAGAGCCCCTTTCCAACAATTCCAACTTCCCAATAACGACGATCGATTGCAGCATTCGTAAACAAATATGGATATGTAATAATAATATCCACTACACCATATCATATCGTGTTCTTCACTTTCAAATCCATAGTCAATGGCACCCATCGGTATCGAATTATTATCGATACCTCGGTTTTCGCTAAATGCTCCGTTAGGTCCGACTGCAGAGAAGAAATTGAATTGAAAAATTAATGGAGGTTGAAAGGGGATTGGCAGAAAACTTCCGCATTTGATCGTGATTATAATGTGATTATCATACCACTTCGTTTTGTCAGAAAAAGATTATTAATGCTCAAAGGAGCAATCGAGTCCTCCGAGGAAATACCCATCGCAGATTAGAATCGATTGCGGTATTCGTACACAAATAATTTTATAACGCAGCTTTCATTAAAGTGATTTCTTCGATATGGTGAATATCCACTGATTAGTAACTATCAAGTAAGTATATTAGTAACTATCATTCGCATTAATTCAGCATGCAAAAAATGTTATGGCTGTGGTATGATATTGAATGTCATGAGAAGTGTCCGTAATAAAAAGCGTCCGGATTCAAATACATTACTGTAAAAGAGAGTTGACTCGACTGAAAATTTTTCAGTTCGGCCAGCCGAAACGAAATGAATTAGGAGAGAACAGCATAATGCATAGACGTGAGTGTGAGCTTCCCCATCTAACATTCCAATAAAATTAATGGGTTTTCAATTGGGCGCGCTACATACGGATACGGATGATTTCAATAACCTGTTTTCAAAGATGTTTTTAAGCTATTGAAACAATTTTTCGAGTCAATAAATAGCAATCATATAACTCTTGGACATTTTATCTTTTGTATGGAATGATTATCACACCGTTCCGTTGATCCGAAGCAGAATGATTAACGTTTAGAGAATGAATAGATTCCTTCTTGGAATTACTCAGCAAAAATAATGCCCTTTCCCAACAATTGGAAACGACAAACGGTTGCGGCAAACTTTAACCTTTGTGACACCAGTAAATGAAGTCCGAATGAGCTGATATTTTGCATAGGGCATATTATCGTGCAAATCAACAGTTCGTGGCAAGTTCCGAATGAAAAATCGAAGAAAACTATTTTTAATGGCACCCAAAACCATACTTTTCGTTCTGTACTCCGAAAAAATGGCCTAGAATGGCGATTTTTGATAAAAAATTTTTTTCGAGATGACATTAGATTTCGACGGTTCATGCAATTTTAAGACGATAATTTTTAGATAATTTTTGATGCCAAACAAGAAACGACAAACGGTTGCGGCATTCGCACACAAATAATTTTATATAGTAGCTTTCATCAAGTGATTCCTTCTATATTGTGAAATATCCACTACATCATGTCATATACATCGTATTCTTTATTATCAAATCCATAGTCAATGGCACCCATCGGTATCGAATTATCATCGACACCACGATTTTCGATAAATGCTCCTTTCAGTTTGTTCTGCGGAAACTTTTCTGAACTCTAATCCATCAAATTTGGTGCCCCGAAAAGGCTCGTTGATTATATGCTAAGGTAATAGCACGCTCCTCGGATACGACGGGCCAGCTGGGTGTCCTTGGACAGGATATGACGCGTTTTGCGTGGATAGCACACAAATTGGTATCTTCGAATAGGCCTCCTGCAGTGCCATAACCGCGGAACTTTGGAAGTGCAAGTCGGTTTTGAAGTCCTGGACAATTCCACGAACCAAACGCTGCAAAGGTAGCTTGCGGATCAGCGATTCGGTCGACTTCTGATAGCGACGAATTTCACGCAAACCGACGGTTCCCGGTCGGTAGCGATGTGGCTTCTTCACACTTCCTGCGGCTGGTGTGCTTTTCCGATCTGCTTTCGTGGTGCTTTACCACCGATGGATTTACGAGCTCACGGTGCGAGAGTAAAGGTAGAAATGAACGAAAGCAAAGGGAGCTTCATGTTTTATAGCCATCCGTTCGGTTCAACTGCAGTAGAGAAATGAAATTGGAAAAGAAGACCATAATGCATAGGCGTCCTCATCTCACATCGCCGCATCAACTGAATGGATTTCCATAGCGTATTCGAGTTCATATACTGTTTTAATGACCTGTTTTTAAGCAATTTTAACGCTATTTGAGCAAGTTTTCGGGTCAATAATTAACAATCAAATAACTCATGGACATTTTGTCTTTCGAATGAAATGATTATCATACCACTCTGTTTAGCCGGAAAAGAGGTATTAACGTTCAAAACCTTGCAGTCCAGCGTCACTCTTTCGTTTTCGAAACTTTGAACTTACACTCCGGTACAGAAATGAAAGACGTAGTCGTAGACGAATACAATCAATAATAACGGGAACAGAATTCGCAGAATTGCAGGTATAGCATTTTTTCGAGAAAGACCAGATAATTGGGTTTAATTTGTCGTGGTGTCGATCATCTGAATCGGTCTAGTAGTTCGAAAGTTATGAATTTTTGAAAGCCATTTTTGGAAAAAAGAGGAAAAAGTTGATTTTTCAGACAACCCTGAAATGGAAATGGTCACCCTACTGAAAAAATAAAAAAAATTATGAGTCTAATGTTTTGCGATAAAGAACAAAACCACTTTTGACGAAAATCTGATAACCACTATATCGGTTTGGCATGGAATGGCTGTATATATATATATATATATTTCCAAAATCCTATATCCTATCAATATGGGTATCAATGATTAGTAGACAGTTATTCATGAAAAACTGAAATCCAAAATGGCCGCCACAACAAGATGGCGCCATATTTTCTTTCAAAACTCCATCAATATGAGTATCAAATGAAAGGGCTTGACTAGTTGAATACAGTTATCGATGAAAAATATAAATCCAAGGTGGCGGTCACTACAAAATGGCCGATTACATATTTTCTCAAAACTCCATCAATATGGGTATCAAACGGAAGAGCTTGACTAGTAGCTATTTATGGATAATGCATATCCAAAATTTTAAAGAAATTGTTGAAGGGTTTTATTGTAGAGTAATATACTAATGATGCAGATAATGTACTAAAAACTAACAAATAGAATAAGTAAAAAACACTTTTTAAGTTCAACGGTTTCATTATGATTAAATATAATAATAATACAGATGATGAACTAATAGCTAGAAAATAATTAGGCAAGTAGCAGTTAGTAGTTATCACAGCTCTCCTTCATTAGTCTAGAGCATTGATAAGACTAAAATAAAATCGTGGGGCGTGTAATGAAACAACTAACTGTAGATAATGGAAATCTGACGTAGCCCATTTTGGATTATTTTGGATTACATTTTCCACATTTTTTCTGTGTTCTAATAGTCAAGCCCTTTCATTTGATACCCATATTAATAAAATTAGGAAAAAACTTCGACAGGTTGTATCCGAGACACGACCGCTTAGGACGTAGGAATACGCAATCTTTTGTTTTAAATTTGTTGGTTTATCATTTCGGATATTATTTGCGCATACGTCGAAATTTCATAATTAACTCTTTAGTAAAAAGTTCCGGGGACCCTGAAAAGTTTTAATGGCTTGCGTGGTTTTGTAGAATCATTTCGAGAAGCAACGATTCTTTCTTGCCTTTGCGAGAACAATATACTAATTATTAATTGGTCATATGTCACCATTTGTTTTTTTATATCATTGCACTGAGTATTTTTTTTTAAAGCCTCTTAAAAACAAAGTATCAATCAACTGAGTATTTAACGAGAGACATCTTCCGTGCATCGCCATTCAACAAGCATCAAACACGCGTCTAACAGATGCACACAGTTGCAGCGATAAAAATGAAACATCGCGAGAATTAACTAACAAACCTAACAACCACAAATATGAATATTTATAATTTTACGAGCAAATGTTTCACAATTAACCCTTCTCATCAGCACGCTAATTCGAAGTGCAAACTTTGACTGTAGGATCCTTGTCATAGCGCACCCAATATGCGGTTGTTCCATTCAGCATAAGCTGTCAAAAGCAGCTATTCCCGCTCCTGAACTCAGATTCATGTAATGTGGTTGTAACTTTTCGGAATGTAGGGAAGCAATGAAACCTTTGTGCAAATATAAAGGTTAGACGTTGTTTTCTAATTTAATTATTATGAACCGCCGAAACATCTTGATTGATTTGAATCTGTGTAAATTATTCTGTCCAGTTTATGTTTCTGGATAACACACATCCGATACTTTCATTGGGATGTATGAATGCTTTTGCCGAGTAGTCTTCCATCAAGATTTTATAGTTTTTCCCGTTCCATTTCTAACATCAACCAAACATTCCAAAGGAGTGTTTACGGTTCGTATCCCGATGAGTTCGGATGTGCATGTGCATTACAGCTGTTGACAATATCTAAGCGCGTCTATTGACCTTCTAGTGTCAACATTTGATGGGCAAACCCGATTGTTAGTCAGAAGGTTGGCCATTTCCGATGTTTATCTAGTGCACGCATCATCAAACGAAAAGCCCGAGAGTGCAGCAGAATGCATTTGCGGTGCCATTTGGCTCACCCATGGGTTTGATGAGTGTTTAGTTTCTAGGCACGAGATGGCTCCAATCAATCTCGAATATGTTTGATCCCCGGTGGAATGACACGAACTGTGGCACGAATCAGGCTTTTGTGCTACACTGCATCGTCCATATTTGCCTAGGTGCAAAAAGGTTACTTCAACGTTAAAATGTGTAATCAGATTTTCAAATTATGCAAATGGGGAGTAATTTATTCAATTATTCCGTTCAGTTCTGAGGATACTGTCGATGCAGCGTACGAACCGTTACACTGTTGACATGAAGAAAATAAATGAAACAAATTGTTATAGGCATTTCCAGGTTTTCGCTCTTCAATTGAACAGGTGTAGTATATATTCCATCTTTAACTCACTTTCCCCGATTATCAGCTCTGATGAGGAAGTGATCAGCCAAATTTTGAAGAGCATCGTGTGATGAAACCCATGTCTGTGGACTCGAAATGCAATAAGCGCAAAACGTATTCAATTACAGCACTTTGTATGATCACCTCTTGTACCAAAATCAATTCAGTGAAAAATTGCAAAAAAATGTCCATTACAATCGAACAACAATCGACGATTGATTGAGTTTTCCCTACTTTTGTAAGCAACCGTCTGGGGAGAATAAATCTCCAACATCCACTGCATCAACCTCGGTGGAATGTACCACCGGAAGAGGGAAGGTTGAGCGCAACATGCAAATTTCGCTTCCCGGATCCATTTATGCTAAAAGCGAGGGGCAATCCATTCGATGGAAGCACTTTTTTGCCTCAGCTCTGTGGCGCACAGCAATGCAAAAGGAAACGGAACTGCAACCGTGAGCGACTCTAAAAATCACATCCTGTTCCCGCAAGATTCGATATTTGCATATTAATAGAGACTCCTAACAGTCACCACAAATTGTTACTTGATGAACCCTTTTTTGTCGTAGCAAATTTCATATGAAGATAAAAAACTATCAGTATCAGTTTTGGGATGGTATGCTTAAGTTTATATCGATTCAATTGTGTATGTCGTCCGGGTTTTTATTTGTTGTAACTCCTCCCTACGTTTTTTGAACACGACTAATTTCGTCATAGCTTTTATTATTTTTGTATGATTGAATAAAATCTTGCGAAAGCAGGCCCAAACTTACCCGATAAACAAAACACTAAGAATGTGGGAGAACCTATAATCAATTCCTAACTTCTTTTTTTTTTTTTTTAAATTTCTTAGTAACTTCTTTTACTCTATACACCATTCCAGTGGAACGAAGCTCTTGAACTTATTAAAGTTTTTAAAGATGAGAAATAACGGAGAAAATAATTGTTGAAAACCAGTAATGATAGCCTATTAACCCATTGCGAGCAAAAGCAGTACAAATATTACCGGCATTCACCAGTAAAATTTATTACAGTGACGTCTCGATTATATCACTGGGCGTTTTTATCACGTCTCGTTTATATCACTCTCGATTTTATCACTGAAAAGGTTTCGTTTACGAGGTATGGCTATTAAATAACGAAACTGCGTGCCTGGTGGGCGCCCTAGATGGGTGGGCGGAAAAACGAATAGTGCGTTCAGTAGTTTGAAGTGTTTGCTATAAACGTACGGAAACATGTTTTTGTCACTATAGTACAGGGGTTTTCAGAATTTGTTTATGTCAGAGCACTTTTTTAGCAAAAATATATGACGGAGTACCGGCATTTTTGCATCAATAAAAAAAATCTATCTGTATTAACATTACGCAACTGAGAACAACTCTATTTTGGTTACGCGTATCCGTTACACGATATCTAACCCAGAGAAAACAAAATAGATCACTATGTTCTCAGAGAAATTGAATTGAAGATTTTTTTTTCAAGGTGGGTTTTCAAGTGGGAGCATTTGCTATAACTTCGTGGAGCACAAATTTCCCGCGGAGCACCATTTGAAAACCCCTGCTATAGTAGATTGCGAGCAGCAGTGGTTTGGATGGAACGTGGTTTGTAGTGCGCGTCGGAAATCATGTGTGACGAAAAACACGAACAACAACGCACCTGCCCATAACGCGCTGTCGGTGAAGCAATTTTTAGCCGATGTGGACATTCCAGTGCGCGAACATGCCCCGTACTCGCCAGATCTAGTCCCATGCGACTTTTGACGTAGAACTACGTCTTTCATTAAGGGTGCCAAATCAGAAAACAGGTCACGTTTTTATGAAATAAAGTTAACGTTAATAATTATTTTTGTCGCGAACGGATTTTGGCGATTTACATACCAAACGAATCGGAAATTCCCTAAGATTTGTTTGATATGGAAGCATTCCCATTTCCTCATACATTTGTTCTGTCCATTTGTGTGCTTTCCCGAACAGAGCTGTCAACAACGAGCAACTTATCGACGAGCAACGAAGCGGAAATGGTTAGATGTAAAGTCTCCGTGAACAAAGGAAAAGAAGAAGAACGAAGGGGAATATTTGCCTAGAGTATAAACAGTGGATCTCGCTGAGGCAAACTTTCATTCTTCGGGAGGAAATCGACATAACAACAACGTTGCTGAGCGAGCTGAGCGGCGAGGGATCGAATGTCTTTCTCAAGGCAATGGGGTGGAGGAGTAATATTATGGATGAAGTAAAGTTTTCCAAGGGCCTGAAGGTCAGAGGCGAATGAACTGAAGAAGTTGAAAGTGTCAAGCAGGGAAGGAAGACAAACATTCAGTATCGTTCTGTATTCAAAGCAATGAATATCGCTTGTTCATCCTTGTTTTGCGTCATCACATGTCTTCGTTTCGGATTGAGCTGTGGACGCAACCGAATTGATGTCTCTGGCATTGCAATCATTGCATCAAACTGACGCCATTGCATTAAGGTTCTTAGCTACTCAATTGTGCTAGCGCTATTGTCAGCTCACCAAGAAAATAAATGTTTTGGAATTTTTTGAGTTGTTTTCGCATGACGGTAGAGAAACTCTCTCCACAAAGGATGACAGCTATGCTAATATAGACAGGCAATATTAACAGAAACGACTTCTGAGCGCAAAACGGAGATAAGTGTGTGTATATTCAGTTGCTTCAACCCATCGATATATGGATATTTGTGTGCGTACGTGCGTGGTTCATAACCCGTACATAAAAATAGAGCATCTTCGCTACGCTGAAACCCCATTTGTATCTGTTCTCGTGTGCATTGGTCCTGTAACGATGCAACAATCGCCTATTTTTTATGCTATGGTTGACGATTGTTTGGTGTTGCAAATTATGCAGTCGTAATCATAAATATAAACAAGGAGGGAAGATAGCTAGAGGGACATAATTACGTCAGGGTATTAGTAATGAATCTCTGCTGAGGAAAATATTCTGCCTTTTTCCAAGCAGTTAACATTGTTTGTTTTCTGTCATCAATGCATTGAACTGACGCTATGGTGAAGCAGGTGTTAAGGGTGTACACTAAAAAATTATTTGGGGAATACCAGTTATTAAGTTATTCAATAATTTATATTTAGTTATTAATTTATTTGGGCTCGCGTGACAGTCGCAAAACTGCTTTCAACTAGGATTGCATTTGCGCTAATCTTGATCATAATGAAGCAGTGCTACTCTTTTCAAGGTTGTTGGAATTAACAGATAGAGTTTATTTCGTTTATTTAGGCACCAAAAAAGTAAATGTCGTTCTGGAATTTTGTATGTGATTTGGTTACGCTTGCCAGTAGCAAAACTTTCTCCACTAAGGATGACAGCTGCGCTTATCTCAAGCAAAGTATTGTTTTGCGAGCACAAGAACGAATCATCAAACAATTATCATCAAATGATTCTACAATAAAAAAAACATTTCAGAGCGACCAAACTGGTAGAATGGTTATTTAAAAATTTTCGTTGCATTATAAAATAATATCCGCAGTTATAAACAAGAGACTTGAATTAAACCACAGCGTAGTTCTACGTCAACAATGCGGTCGTGTCTTGAACACAACCTCCTATAATTTTTTTGACGTAGAACTACGTCTTTCATTTCTGTACCGGGGTGTAAGTTCAAAGTTTCGAAAACGAAAGAGTGACGCTGGACTGCAAGGTTTTGAACGTTAATACCTCTTTTCCGACTGAACGGAGTGGCATGATAATCATTTCATTCGGAAGACAAAATGTCCACGAGTTATATGATTGTTAATTATTCACCCGAAAACTTGTTTTAATAGCTTTAAAATTGCTTAGAAAACAGGTTATTTACACCGTATATTAACTCCCATACGCTCTGGAAATCCCTTCAGTTGATGCAGCGATGTGAGACGAGGACGGTCGCACTCAGAAGACTATGCATTATGGTTTTCTTTTCCAACTTCATTTCTTTACTGCAGTTGAACCGAACGGATGGCTATAAAACACGACGCTTCCTTTGCTTTCGATAATTTCTATCTCTACTCTCACACCGTGAGAACTCGTTTGATTGGGACCAAACAGACAGCTCGTAAATCTATAGGTGGTAAGGCACCACGAAAGCTGTTCGGAAAAGCACATCAGCCCCAGGAAGTGTGAAAAAGCCACATCGCTACCGACCGGGAACCGTCGCTTTGCGTGAAATTCGTCGCTATCAGAAGTCGACCTAATTGCTGATCCGCAAGCTACCTTTTTGCAGCGTTTGGTTCGTGGAATTGTCCAGGACTTCAAAACCGACTTGCACTTCCAAAGTTCCGCGGTTATGGCACTGCAGGAGGCCTATTCGAAGATACCAATTTGTGTGCTATCCACGCAAAGCGCGTCACATCATTCCCAAGGACATCCAGCTGGCCCATTGTATCCGAGGAGAACGTGCTTAAACAACTGCACTTCCGCTTTCGTCATTATTATCTTTGTACTTTAGCATATAATCCGCGATCCTTTTCAGGGACACCAAATTTATGGATTAGAGTTCAGAAAAGTTTTTGCAGGCCGAATTGAAAGAAGCATTTAGCGAAAATGGTGGTGTCGATGATAATTCGATACCGATGGGTGCCATTGACTATGGATTTGATGATGACGAATACGAAATATTAGGCTGTCAATAAAGTCCAGCGGTATTTTTTTTGAATTTTCATTTGTTCATAAAATGAGTTACGATCATCTGTTTTAAGTCAAATATGCGCCGTTTTGTTCGATGACTTGTTCCCAACGAGATGCCAACTTCATAATACCCCTGTTATAGAAGCTCGCTTCCTTATTGGCAACAAACTCGGAAAGCCAATTTTCACAGGCCTCTTTTGTGGTTAACTTCTGACTACCTAGCTCGTTCGCCATGGACAAAAACAGGTGGTAGTCACTTGGTGCAAGGTCCGGATTATACGGCGGATGCAAAAGAACCTCCCATCCGAGCTCCCGGAGCTTCTGGCGCGTCACCAAAGAAGTGTGTGGCCTGGCGTTGTCCTGATGGAAGACAATGCGGCCTCTGTTTATCAAAGATGGCCTCTTATTCATGAGTGCTACCTTCAAGCGGTCCAGTTGTTGGCAGTACAGGTCCGAATTGAGCGTTTGGCCATAGGGAAGCAGCTCATAATAGATTATTCCTTGACAATCCCACCAAACACACAGCAGAACCTTCCTGGGCGTTAATGAGGCTTTGGCCACCGTCTGAGCCGCTTCAGCGGGCTTCGACCACGAGCGTTTGCGCTTCACGTTGTCGTAAGTGACCCACTTTTCATCGCCAGTTACCATCCGCTTCAGAAACGGGTCGATTTTGATGCGATTCACATGCGTCGATACGGTCAAAGATGTTTTTTGCGTCAACGTGTGTGGCACCCATACATCGAGCTTCTTTGTGAATCCAAGCTTCTTCAAATGGTTAATAACGGTTTGATGACTTATCCCTAGCTCTTGGCCGATGCTACGGCTGCTAATATGCCGGTCTTTCTCGGCTAATTCAGCGATTTTGTCGCAATTTCCGACGACAGGCCTTCCGGAGCGTGGCGCACCTTCGACGACCTCTACACCAGAACGAAAACGTTGAAACCATCGTTGTGCGGTGGAAATGGAAACTGTATCGGGTCCATAAACTGCACAAATTTTATTGGCAGCTTGAGATGCATTTTTGCCTTTGTCATAGTAGTACTGTAAAATATGTCGGATTTTCTCTTTATTTTGCTCCATATTTGCGACACTATAACTCACGAACGACTTAACCAAACAAAACACTGTCAAGGACTATATTATAGCGCGCAAAAATACCTTTCCAACAAGCTATAGTATGACTCGATACAATGAATACAACTAGAACTACGCGCTTACAACGACACCTCGCGGAAATACCGCAGGACTTTTTTGACAGCCTAATATATGATAGTGAATATTTCACCATATCGAAGAAATCACTTTGATGAAAGCTGCATTATAAAATTATTTGTGTACGAATGCCGCAATCGATAGTTGATTCTAATTTCCGTTGGGTATTTCCTCGGAGGACCCGATTCCTCTTTTGAGCATTAATAATCTGTTTCTGGCAAAACAAAGTGGTATGATAATCACATTATTCGACATTAAAATGCAGATGTTTTCTGCCAATCCCTTTTCAACCTCCAATATCTCTTTCTCCCGTTTGTCGTTTTTGAATTCCATTTCTCCTCTGCATTCGGACCTAACGGAGTATTTAGCGAAATCCGAGGTATCGATGATAATTCGATACCGATGGGTGCCATCGACTATGGATTTGATAGTGTAGAACACGATAAGATGTGGTGTAGTGGATATTATCGAAGTACACCCACGTTTTTTTGCGTGTTTTTCTACGAGGTTTTTTTACGCAATTCATCAAAAACAACGCCGGAGAAGACATATGTGGAAAACTGGAACCATCGGAACAAGTGAACATTAGAGTGAACATATGATGTGATGGTTTTGGAATAAAACAAATGTAATCTACTTTGATCTGTTATATTTTTTATCGTATATGATTTCATCATCCTCTCATGGCTGTAACTGTGGAGTATTTTCTTCGATTCTATTAATTTGGTATATTTGAATTCGAAAAAGATTAAAGAAAAGCACTAGAATTTATGATTATTTCGTCTCGAAGAGCGAATAGGTGTTGACTGATTTCCCTGTAACTGGTTCCAGAACAACTGTGATTCTCATGTTTTGAATCGTCAATAAATGTCTTAGGTAATCGTTTGTCAGATTGCACTTTTTCATCGTTGAATAAAATTTCCGATTTGATGTTACTATCTTAAAAGGTTTGAAGCGAAGAAACTGTTTGAAATGTAATGCTGATTCAACTACAGCTAAAATGCCAATTTTCGCAGCTTTGAAACTTTGTTCTTCTGATGAGAGGTATCTATTATAAATTCCCAGTAGATTCGTTTCGTTCTTATTTCTCCTTTGCATCAAAATGCACAATATTTGACATTGCGAATGAACCATTTTAATTTCGAACTCATATCTTAGGTCAATTTTAGATGAACGCTTCCATGTTTGTATTTGTAGATCGCAATCTCGATTTAAAACTTGGTTATCTGGCATCGAAAGATGTTCTAGCAATCGGTCGTTCTTCGAACCAATCTCTGCCTGAAATCCCACGTAGATCTGTCGACCCTTAAATAATCTCCAGTTGAATAATATGAGCTCTTCAGCGAAAAATATGCTTTCGTTGAGATCGATGGTCAAGCCAAAAGCGCCCAACGTGGCCATCACTTTTTCAAGCTTGTGATATCCCTCTTCAATGCTTGCACTAGGGATAATCAGCTCATCGAAAAGCACTACCGCTTCACCGGGATCAAGTTTCTTGGCGACCTCAATGAGAATTTTGTTGAATACGCTTCCTGTGTTGATGAATTCCTTCGGAGCTTTGCAGTACTCGTAGTGACCACAGCTGGTGGAAAACGCAAAATATTTCCTAGATGCTTCCTGAATGGGGATCTGCAAATGACCTCCATTGAAGGTGAGGGTGGTGAAGAAACGAAAATACGGCAATGCGTCCAACAGGGTTTCCACCGAAATAAGATCTACTGGTTCCTGCTCAGCTTTCGAGTTAAGAATGCGAAGATCCAGCAATAGATGTTTATTATGCAGGTACTTGTTATAGAAAGTGGAATGTGATCTGCGGATGATCCCCTTTTTAAGGAGATTCTGAAGACACGAATGATCCACTGGGTTCTCGTTTTTGTGAAATTCATTTGCTTCTGGTGAATCTACATTGATCACGAGCTCGTGCGTCTTTGATGTTCCAATATCATAGCTGCTAACTGAAACTGATGAACGGAATCGGTTGAATATTTTGTACAGTCTTTGTAGAATAGCGTCCGAATTTTTAATCATTATACGAATCAGCTTCTTGGGAATTGATGTCGTTGAGATCACATCATCAACTACAGATATCTCCATTTCATCAGCTATGTTGTCCAGTTCATTCTGAGAATGGATGAATTTTTTCATCTCAAACAATGTCATAAGTTGTTCTAAATCTTGTATAGGTTGTTGTCTTGTTTCAGTGGATAACGAACCATCAATTGTTGATATGATATGTTCCACCAAAGTCTTTTCACTTATTTGATGTTTCCTTGCTTGGAGCACGATATCCGTTAATACCTTCTCAACACTTTCACCTTTTTGAATTTTTCTCTTTGGCACAACTCTTGCAAAACGAATCTCAGTAAAACTTTGTGGAAATCTTTTCTGGATCTCACGCTTAAAATCACTCCAACAAGTAACTTTTGACTCCCCGTTAATCCAAGCTTTTGCAATTCCTTTAAGTTTCCCACGAGCGAAACAATACTTTTGGTCTTCACTGAGTCCACTTGATTGAGCAAATGTTTCAATTCTTATCAACCATTCATTGACTGGTAGAGATTGTCTATCCTCCGGGTCGTAGTCACAACTTCCAACAGTCTTTCCAGTCGACATATTTTTGCGGTTTTCTCACGTACACAACATCTAAAACGCAATGTCCGTTCGCGACGATATCCTGCAATTAAATGATTCACAAAATTCCATGATAATCACCAGCTAATATTGAAGTAAAAAAGTTCATGCTGGCTGAATTATTTTGTTCCAACAACAATGTCTACCCAAAGAAGAAATATACTACTATAAACTTTTCACTATTAATCCATATTGCGGTTACCGATTTCCGTTCTGTGCCATCCGTTTGCTTCCGGCCTGTGGCCACTAGCGATGATGATTGAAAATTGGCACGTTTCGCCGCTGTCGGATTATTGCTTCTCGCCTACGGGGCAACTTTGCCGTTATCGTCAACTGATTGCGGCAGAATAACGACTTCGATCTGGGGAAAACATGCCGGCAGAAGTTTTCCACACTTTTCACTTTGCAGCAAGTTTCTCTCGCTCTCTCCCTTCCGACCAGCGCATACCTCAGTGGAACTGGCTTCCCCCTGATTGGAGTTTTCACTGGTTGAATACCGAAAAGTGAGTTTCACTCTCGCTCTCGCCAGGCCACGCTGTCTCGTCTACGCAGGATATACGCAGCTGAGGGTCGAGATTTACGCCAGCCCCAAGTGCAGTGGGGGCAATAGCCTCCAGCAAGTATAAACTGGGAATTTGTGTTGCTGGAGAGCCGAACGGTGCCTCTGTTGTGGAAATTTGTGCAACATACGTGGTGAATGAAGTTCCTTTGCACATTCCACGCGTTACACTCTCGATTAAGAAGATCGTCTGACTGCTATGATTGGGTTTAAGAAAAATCGTTGAAATATTTTGCCTCAAAAAAAAAGGTCTCTTGCGTACAGGATTTCAGCCCTTGCCTTTCAGCCTATGCTAAACAATAAAAATACAATAGATTCAGAAATAGTAGAGATACTGGATAGCAGTATCATCGGACAAGCCAAACATTTTTTTAGAAAAAATTGTGGCCATTTGAAAAAATAAAATATTTTTGAGCACGTTTTCTACAACGATTCCATTTTCTGACGTGACGTCTTTCTGCAAGGGTGCAGAATTAGAAAATCCGATTTGACGAAATAATGTTAACGTTAATAACTATTTTCTTTAAGAAAGAATTTTGATGATTTGCATACCAACCGAATCGAATCTCGAATTCTCTATGATTTGTGTGATTTGCTATATATTATGATTTCGAAACGGTTTAAATTAACGAAAATTGAAAGAACTTCCATTTTCTCATCCAGTTGTTTTGCTTATTTGCTCATTCTGTTAATAACATTCTACTCATGCATCGGTAGGAAAACTTATATACAACTGCGAATCAAATGCAGCGTTCGAGAGATGAGGGAGGTGGGAGGAAATATTGCGATTTAAGCTCCGACATTTCTCGATAGATCACAGAAATATTTACATCGATTGATAGGAAATATTTCTAAGCATTTTTTACAATTCAGAAAATTATACACTCTTTGGGGCGACCAATTGAACAACTGGAAAATGGCGAGCATTATCTTAATGAAAATCCTTCTTTTTCTTAAATGGCACTTGATGAAAATGTAGCGATAAAGGTATAACATAAAATGACGTGACCCGCGATATCTCCTTTCAATGTCACTCTAGACAGCGAACAGGAATAAGAAAATCTGTTATGGAAGACAAGTTATTACAAAACAATTTTTTTTTATCAATACCTTCAAACATTCACGTTTTCTTACTAAGCGTATGTTCATGAGTCCAATCGCAGAACTGTTCATTGATTGATCCTCTAATCGACCCCGTTGAATTTACCTTTTACTATAAAATTCCTAGTATTTCTACCAAAACTCATCATAATATCATAATATCAGATTATTTTCAGACACAATTCTCGTTCAAGACTTTTCAACCACTTGCAAAAAACACAGCCCTAAATCGAACAATTCCTTCCTCGAGTTCTGCTCTTATCAACACATTCGGCGATACATTTTTATTGGTATAGATAGAAGAAGATATAGGAGTGCGTTTCATCACATTAAAATCCATTTCCAGTTAACAAAGATCAATTTCACTAGCGCAAACATCAAATGGACCAACAGCACTTGTCACTATGTAATTGTAGAACATATGAGAATTTAATTTTCCGAATTTTCCCTTTTTCCTTCAGAGTTTTCTGAAAATTTTCAATTGTCATGTTTGATTGGAATATTTTTGGTTGAAATATGTGTATTTTGTATTTGGAACCACCTCTCCATTCCATTCCATCCCAAATTTGGCTCCATTCGCTTGATTAGTTCTCGAGTTATGCAGAAGTTTGTGTTTGTGTGCCCCCTGTAGTTTGTGTTTCATTTGTATAGCAGCTCCCCCTTAGAGAGGGGGGAGGAGTATCTAACCACCATAGAATCATTTATTGCACCTTAAAACCTCCACTTGCAAATTGGTTCCATTTGCTTGAATAATTCTCGAGTAATGCAGAAATTTGAGTTTCATTTGTATGGCAGCCCCCCCTTGAAGAGGAGGGTGGAGAGTCTAACCACCATAGAAAAATTTATTGCACCCCAGAACCTCCATGTGCCAAATTTCGTTTCATTTGCTTCATTAATCGCCGAGTAATGTAGAAATTTGTGTTTAATTTGTATGGCAGCACCCCCTTAGAGAGGGGGTGGAGTATCTAACCACCATAGAAACATTTATTGTGCCCTAAAACATTCACATGCCAAATTTGGTTTCATTTGCTTGATTAATTCTCGAGTTATGCAGAAATTTGCGTTCTATTTGTATGGCGGCCCCCCTCTTTAGAGAGGGGGGTGGAGAGTCTAACCATCAAAGTAACATTTATTGCACCCTAAAATCTCAATGTGCCTAATTCGGTTTCATTTGCTTGATTAATTTTCGTGTAATGCAGAAATTTGAGTTTCATTTGTATGTAAATTTTTGGAATATATTATGTTCTTCGTTACAAATAAATTTGATGAACGTCCTTTTACGTTTGATATGATACCTAGGACTACCAAAATATGTTAACGGAAGAATTGTCAAACGATCATTGTATTTTACATTTCCCTCCGAAATTATTGCACATCTCATGTTTACGTAGTTCTCGAACCGCGATAGTTCATTCACCTCTAGTATCTAAAATGATGATTTTCCCAGGCTTCTCAGTTTAAATGTACGTTTTAAGGAAACATTCCGGTCTGCACAACGACAAGCGAGTACAAAAATAAGCAAAACCAAAAATACCCCCGACTTCCATGTATTCGCAAATCGGATTCCTCCAGGCACAATAATTTTGAAGTACGTGTTAGGGAAACACAGCTTAGTGGGAAAAAAATACCCCGACTTGCATGTTTTGACAAAGCGGATTCCCTCAGGCACATTGATTTTGAAGTCCGTGTTAGGGAAACACAGCTCGATGGGAACAAAAATATCCCCTACTTACATGTATATTTGGAAAGCGGATTCCCCCAGGTACATCGATTTTGAAGTCTGTGTTGGGGAAACCGTAAATCGGGCCAATCAAAATTTGGCAGTTAGGGCGTTTACATAACGCTTAACATTGTACAGTTATTCAATTGTTTATCTCATGAAAAATAACATTTTATTAATTGTGATAGACGCGGAGAAATTTTTCCTGTCAATTGATGCAAACATCTTCCCGATCTATTAAGGAATGTTCGAGTTATAAGCATTCGAAATACGGGCAGAGTTATCACACGAATTCGCAGAACAAATGTATGGAAAAAAGGAAGTTCTTCCAGTTTTCATGAATTTAAACCAGTTAGAGATTAGCGAATTGTAATGTATAGCATATCAAACAAATCTTAGAGAATTTCCGATTCGATTGGTATGCAAATCATGAGGATTCGTTCACAGTGAAAATAGTTATTAACGTTAACTTTATTTCGTAAAAACGTGGCCAGTTTTCTAATTTGGCACCCTTCCTGAAAGACGTAGTTCTACGTCAAAAAAAAAAATGGATGAGCAGTAAGCGATAGGTCCTAATTTTTTTCAATTTGTATCCCCAATATGTTCCCGAGAGACGAAATCCTATGCTCCCCGCAGTTTTGGCATATAACAGGAGCTCAAACGCTTAATATCGAAAGTGATAAACAGGTCATTTGAATGCAATAAGTTCCTAGTCCTACATTATTAATGCGGTCATGTGTTGGACATCAACATCATGATGCAATAGAGAAATGTATGAGGATGTTTTCATATACTATTTGAAATAAACTTGTTCAGTGGAACTTCACTGTGTTTATGCGCCAGGACATATAAAAATTTAAAAAGGTATGTAATTCGGTTGTTGATGCATATTTATCAATTATATTCTAGTGTAGAGGCACGAGTTTCTGACGTTTTTTCGAGTTCCAAAAGAATGAAACAAAGAATAAAGGGTGTGTCACATCAAATTGCATCACGGAAAAAACGCTGTAGAAATTTAATTTTTAGGAATTATATCTTCAGCTTTCGCTTATAATCAGATAAGAGTGTATAGATCACGTTGGCCATGCTTCACTGTCAATTTTTCGTAAATTTTGAAAAATGTCGTCGAACGAAAAAGAGCGTCGTGAATTAATCCTGTGCACTCATTTCGAGAATCCGGAGTTGTCACATCGGGACATTGGTAAGATGCTGGGAATCGTCCAATCCACGGTCAGCAGAGTACTAAAACGATACTTCGAGAACCTAACCATCGACCGGAAGGTGAAGAACGGCAAAAATGGATGCTCCGTCAGTGAAAAAGATCACAAGCGCGTAGTTAAGCAGTTTAGACGTGATCCGAGAAGTTCGGTCCGGGATCCGGGAAATGCTGACCAAAAAAATAAATACCCAAAAATTAGTTTTAGATGCAACCTTCAGCGGCACACAGCAGAACCAGCAGAGAAATTTCAGCGGCTAAAACACACCATTAATTTCTCGATGTTATCACAAACTGAATGAAGGAAAAAACTAAAAGCTACACTTACACTGCACTACATATGCTATGTGTGCATGCGATTGCATCATCCTTTCTTCTCCTCTTCTCCGCTCGTTTTATAGCTCGGGTCGCGATCGTCGCGAACAAGCAGTATTGGCCATTTGTATTCAAAGATCCAGCCAAAATTGTTGTTCCCGTGGTCGAGTGGTTAGCGTCACGCCTAACATGTCACTGCTGAATAATTCAATTTTAGTACTTGTTCAAATAGCTAATAATAGCTAATGTTACATGAATTCAATATATAAATTGATGCGTGCACTAAATAATGATATCAAATGAGAAAAACTCTCATATCAATCGATGTTTATTTTGTTCAGAACAGAAAAAGAGGTTTATTTTATTTGCCCAATATTTTTGATGAAGCACCCATTGTCATGAAAGGAAAGCATTTTTTCCATGTCAACATACCAACACACCACGCGTTGAGTGGTGGTGGTGTGGTGTCCGATTCGCTTCTTCTACTCTACGCACTGCCGGTGCTTGGGGTGAAAATGCAAGAGAAACTGTACACCATGTTCGAATATCATGTGAAACATTGGGATTAAACATCGTATGTCCAAACATACCACGAATACAAACATGTCACATTTTCTAACATAGGTACGAAAAAATCATGTTTGTACTCAAACACAAAACTGTGAACAGCAGCGTGGACATGTTTATTCCGGACGCAGTGTTTTTTGTGAAACATGGAAGACTGGTAGCCATAGAATGATTCCCGTATTGTTGTTGCTGCGCTTTCCATTTGTTACCGTTGAAATACGGAACAATTAGGCGTCACCGTGGTGGATTTTGTTTTTCTTTGTATAAAATCTGTTTTTGGATTGGTGTTTAATATTGTTGTAGTTAGAATTAAATTGAAATTGAAATTGTATTACTAACCCCACTATGGTAAGCCCACTGTGTCACAAGGACGGCGTAACGCCTGGATTATAATTCCCGCCAAGCTGTCACTGTCACTAGTGACAGTGACCGGAACAGGAAGGAAGAAAGGAATAGAAAGGGGGGAGGGAGAAAACGGGAAGGGGAGAGAAAGGAGGTTTGAAGGAGAGCAAAAAGGATGGGCTCGACCATTAATACCAGAGATAGAGAGCGAAATAGACGGAAAAGTTTGAGAAAAATTAGAAGCAAGTGAATAGTGGTGTGGTAAAAAAGGAGTACAACAGGAAGACACCCCCTGATAGCCTTGTACTCTAGGAACGTTCCGGTACACACTCCGCTGCTCTCAGGTGTGACCCCGGAATTCAATCTCTGGCCACACTTGTTCTGGATCTACTGCTAATGGCCTAGAAAGTGTGGAAACCACATCGTCAGGATATCCGACCCAAATACCGCCATTGTGGAGTTTGGCTGAATCACGGAATTTTCCAACACGAGATACCTGGACCTAGAGAAGAACGGCCTGGACAGGTACTGGACGAATCGAGACCAACATTTCGCCTGCCACCAACGAGAACGTTAAAAGGTACGCCACTCCTTCCTCCCCCTCCCAACGACCGACGACGAAGGAGCACATTGGGCTTACTAACCAGATAAATTAATAAAAAAATATATCTTCATTAAATTCCATTTATTATTCATCTCATCAGTCCTTTCTACTGGGGTGGTGTTTAATCCTCCCGAGATCGGAAGTCGACCCTGAGAAAAGAACAGGTGAGCTAGCTGGGCAAAGTAGCGAGCAAAAGGCGACTTTCACATTCAGTGATTAACTCAACGCTACCTAGGGACCGACACGGGACACAACGTGTTGAATGATGGAAATATTGAATTGTCATCCATTCGAAACAAACAGTTGTAAGATTTTATGAGCAATTTGGGTCATAATATCATCAAAACGTGAGTATTTCCAACATTGTTTTGTTTCTTCCGTATGAAGATCATGTTGAACGCAAGTAATGACGACACCATATTTTGTATATCAATCTAATTCGGAACATTTGAAACATGGATGTGGAATTATCGAAGGTAATTTTTTTGTGATTTCCATAATATCCCGAATGTCCTTATTTCATTTTCTATTTTGGTGGAACTCAAACCCACCGTGAAGAATATAATATGATAGTTACACTTGATTACACCCCCAATCTGCACGCAACACAGTCTCAACGCTACGAAATACGCAGTAATGGCTACCGGGTTCAATCCATTCATCTGAACTCGCCGTCATCCAAACACAGGGCAAACACAGTCAACTACGTATGAAATGATCACTACTACTAACGCGCCGCCTTGCGTAAAAAAGACGTTTTCGGTTCAATATTTCTGCTGAACATAACCGATGCAAACGATGGAAAATACACACCACCATTCTTCAGTGTTTGTTCGTAGTTGTCATCGTTTCCCTTTCTGTTTCTTTTTCTATTCCCGACGTCATTAAAATTTGAGAGAGGGCACGAGACCGCGAGAGTACACAGCACCAAAAACCCCGAGCGAGCGTGATGTAAATAAATAAACGAACAAATTCATTCATGATTTCTGTGGATGTGGTGGTATTCTTTCGTTGATATGTGGTTTCTATTCGAGCGTTCATTTGACAACTTGAACCCGGTACATATAGTACAAGTTTGTCTGCTTACGTTTCTAAACCTTCGCTGCATTGGCCGGACATGTGGATGAAATAGCTGCGTACTTTGGTCTTAATGCTGACAAAATTGTGGCCCAGAGCTATGATGGCGCTGCTATAGTGTCCGGAGATAAATCTAATGTGCAAACATTAGTGAAACAACGGTTATTCACTGGATATATTCACTGTCGCGCACACGTATTGAACTTGGTTTTGCTTCACTCTCGAGTTGATATCTCGCTCTTGTGGCATCTGGCAGTCGTCGAAACGCAGCAAAAAATTCCCCCTTATTCTACGCGGTTAATGACGTGAGATGGCTCAAGTGACTGCATTCCCGTAGGCGAATGGCGTGACTATAGTTTGTCACTAGGTGAGATTTGAAGTCGTGTCCTCATTTGTTATCGGCTCGAGCGTGAAATAGGAGCTAAAAAGTGAAGTGGCTTCCAGAATAAAGTAGTAAACTTTGCAATCTCACGTCACTCGCCGCGCAGAATAAAGGGGATTGAAGCAATTTATGGAGACCAAAATACCAAATGTTTGTAAAAATAGTTGATTTAAATTATGCACCTATCAATGTTATACAGGCATCTGTTTTTGTGCGGGTGATAGGGACCGCACAAAAAAATCGTGTTCGCTAAACAATTTGAAAAGAAAAACTTTTTGTTATGTGGTGGATAGGGACCGCATAAAAAAATCCCTCAAGAAAATAACCCAAATCCTAATGATTCCATTCGTGATCAACATTCGATTTCCTTTTTTCACTTTCATAAGCGGCCTACTCACTTGCGCAGATCATAAAATCAACTTTTTACTCCTTTCAATAAGCTCCTACTGACACTTTAAAACAAACAAAACCAAACATGAGAATGGGAATTAGCTGACACAGTCCCTATGTAAAGCGATAGAATACATATCAAAGATAGAAAGAAATTTACCGTTGACTTCATTTTTTCCAAATACCGCACAAAAAAAATCGCACAAAACCTTTACTGTATAGATAAATGTTGAGAAATAAAGATATTAAAATCTGTCATCGTAACTGTTGTTTTTGTTGTTGTTGTTGTTATTTTAATTTTGCAAATGAAATTGAACAGGTAGCTTTGTTGGTCACGCGTCGCCTCTGTCCATACATTCATGGTTCATTGAACAACACTTGAAGAAGAATGTGAATCGAACCTTACAAGTGATAATTTTGCGGGGTAGTAAAGAACAATACCTGTTTAAAGCTAACTTCTAACGATTAGTGCGTGTGTCATGTGTTTTACGAATTTTACGTTTGACGAATTTTATGCCTTCTCGTCTTAGGAGTTGGCAGCAGTAGCAGTAGAGTTGATAGTAGTGAAACGTTGTGGGTGTAAAGATATGGGTCATTAAGCAACTTTGTATACTTGAAATATTCGAAAAAGAATCAGACTACTTTTTGGAAAAAGTCAAATTTATTTTCTAAATTTTTTACAAAAATTTATAACTTAAATACTATAATACTTACAAAATTCTTGCCAAAGGATGAAATGAAAAAATTTTTTTGGAAAAATATGTCACGGACAAAAAACTTAAAAATTAAAAATTAAAATTCATTTTTCTCAAAATCCTTTTTTTTAATTCCCAAAAATATATATATGAATAGCCCTTAAAATTTTCATCAAATCGTCCATAATTGGAAGATGGGCACTTTTACAGGGAAAAAGTTTATTGAACAACAACTTTTTCATGTTTTCTTTGAAAAAAATACAACTAATCCTAATTTTGTTTAAAGTCAAGATAGCGATATAGTGTATTCGACAATGTTTTAAATCTTGTTGAAATATAAACTTTTGTCGAAGACATCAACTTTCTATCTTTTATAGTTTTTGGAATATATTTTCAAAATACATTAATCCTAATTTTGTAAAGTCAAGTGTATTGGTGCATTCGACAAATTTTTCGATCTTATTAAAATATGAACTTTTGTCGAAGACGTCAGTTTTCTATCTGTTATAGTTTTTGGAACATAAGTCATTTTTGTATGAAGATTCCTGAAAAAATAACGTTTTGCTCGTAATATTTTTGTGTGTAAATTCTCACGTTTGACATGTTCTAGACATGTTTCTAAATAGAGAAAAGTTAGCAGAGCATTAGAAATGCGCTAATTTAAACATAAAAATGTAACGAATTGAACATTAATAGCATTTTTTCAAACAAAAATATGGAAAAGTTCTTGTTCGAGAAACTTTTTCCATGTAAATGTGCCCATCGTCCGATGTATGGAAAACTTGTTGGAAATTTTAAGGACTATTTATATCTATTTTTTTAGAATTTTAGAAACATATGTTTTCGAGAAAAATGAATTTTAATTTTCAAAATATTTTTTTTTCAATTAAATTTTTTTCCAAGAAATTCTTTGATATTGACGTGGGACTACGTCTAACCGGAGTATATGGGGGGTAAAATGAAAACCTAAACACAGAACATGCAGGAAAAAATGAAAGATTCCGAATGCTTATAACTCGAACATTTCTTACTGGATCGGAAATATGTTTGCATCAATTGATAGGAAATATTTCTACGCTTCTATCGCAATTAATAAAATGTTATTTTTTATTAGATAAACAATTGAAAAACTGTTAAATGTTAAGCGTTATCTAAACGCCCTAACTGCCTCGTTTTGATTCGCCCGATTTACGGTTTCCTTAACACAGCCATCAAAACCAAGCAGCCTTGGAGAAATCGGCATTGCAAATACATGAGAGTCGGGGGTATTTTTGTTCCGTCTGATATGTGTTTCCCTAACACAGACTTCTAATTCATGGAGCGTAGGGAAATTGGCATTGCAAATTCATGCAGGTCGGGGGTGTATTTGTTTCGACTGAAATGTGTTTCCACAACACAGACATCAGAACCAAGGTATCTGAGGAAATTGACATTGCAAATTCATACAAGTCGGGGACATTTTCGTTCCGACTAAAATGTGTTTGCCTAACACAGACTTCAAAACCAAGATGTCTGGGGAAATCGGCTTTGCAAATAATTGCAAACTGCGAGTACTTTTGTACTCGCTTGCCTTTGTGCAAACTAGAATATGTTTCCTTAACACGGTCTCCTGAACTTATGGACCTGGGAAAAACGTACAGACACTAGAGGCGAATGAACTTTCAGGTTTAAATCCTCTATAGTATAAAAAGTAGAAGTTGTTGATTCATGCAAGCCGGAGGTACTTCTGCACCCGCATGTTTTTTTTTTTGCACTCCGAAAAGTGTTTTCCTAACACGGATTACAAGAACGGGTACGAACATAACACTTTGGCTCGGTTATTCAAGATTGCATTGGAGGATATGCCTTCATATCCTCTGCTCACTAAAATGATTGCTAGGCTTAGGTAGTCCCACGTCAACCTTGCGGTTATATTATAGATATAACCCACCCATTTTTTTAATCAAAACCAAAATAATACGACTAAAATTTTCTAGGTCTGATATATTTTTTTAGGTTTTTTTTTTAAATTTTGAGTTTTTTCGAAAAATTTTAATTTACAAACTAATGTGATCTTCAAAAAGTTGGTCAGAGAATAAAATGTAGGAAATTATTTGGCTTTTCATTTAAAAATATCAAACAAATTTTTGGAAAAAAATTTCATATGAAACAAAAATTTTGAAAATTAAAATTAATTTTTCTCGAAAACATGTGTTTTTAAAAATCTGAAAAAATAGATATAAAAAGTCCTTTGAATTTCCAACAAGTTACCGCTACATTGGAAGATGGGCACATTTACATGGAAAAAGTTTTTCGAACAACAACTTTCTGATTTTTTTTTCTTTGAAAAAAAACTGTTAATTTTAATTTGTAACATTTTTATGTATAAATTATCGCAGTTTACAGGCTTTGCTAACATTTCGCTATTTAGAAGCATGTCAAGAACATATCAAACGTGAGAATTTACACACAAAAATGTTACCAGCAAAACATTATTTTTTCAGGAGTCTTCATACAAAAATGACTTATGTTCCAAAAATTATAACAGATAGAAAACTGACGTCTTCGACAAAAGTTCATATTTTAATAAGATCGAAAAATTTGTCGAATGCACCAATACACTTGACTTTACAAAATTAGGATTAATGTATTTTTTTCAAAGAAAACGTAAAAAAGTTATTGTTATAAAAACTTTTTCCCTGTAAAAGTGCCCATCTTCCGATGTATGGACGACTTGTTGGAAATTTCGAGGGCTGTTCATAAATATATTTTTGGGAATTAAAAAAAATACGTTTTTGAGAAAAATGAATTTGAATTTTTAAATTAAGTTTTTTGTCCGCGAAATATTTCTCCAAAAAAATTTAAACAATTTCCTACATTTCACCCTTTGACAAGAATTTTGTAAGTATTATAGTTTTGAAGTTATAAATTTTTGTAAAAAATTAAGAAAAAAAATTGTCTTTTTCCAAAAAGTAGTCTAATTCTTTTTCGAATATTTCAAGTATGCAAAGTTGCTCAAATGACCCATGTCCTTACACCCACAACGTTTCATTGCTATCTGAGATGGTGCTACCAACGGCCAGTCGAGTTGGCGTGAAATTCGTCATTTGCTAGTTGAGCTTGTTAGGTTCTCATAAAAGTCTCGAAAAAGTAGTATTTTATTAGTTTTCTTTAAATATCAATGAGCCTTCTTCAAATTGGGCAATTAGCACGGTTTTTTTCCCGAACCGTGCCAGCATTGAAAGATGATTGCTTACTGCTTCGATTACCTTGTTAGTTCCGACAACCCGTGAAATCGACTCATCTTCTGAATAATTCATGAGTGATTTAATTCTTCTCCTCGCCTTATCGTGAGTGCATAAGCTACCGATAGCTGCATCCACCGCGTTCGTTTCGCCCAGGTCAAGACTAATGGCATCGAATGCAATCTGGAATCTCTTCGGCGTCGTTCGAGATATCTTTTGTTTAGTGGAAAATAAAAGTAGAGAGAATTAATGTTCATCCTTCTGTTTTGCAATCTTCGAGCATGCTTTTTACCGAAAATTACTTCTTCAAAGTGAGAAAAAAGGTGAAATCTCTCTCGCAGTTGTACACGCGAATCGTCGTAATTTAGTGTTGCATCATTTATTAGAGTGTTTGGCGGAGCGTGGGAGCGAGGAACAATTTTGTACCATTTTGGTTCTTTTTGTGCTCGTCTGTAATATACCTGGTTTCAGAGGTACCTACTTGATGAGAAGGGCTGCTCATCTAGGAAATTTAGATTGAGTTGAGGCGCAAACCAAAAGATACACGGCTCTTAGCATGTGGGATGCTTCTTATTCCGGTGGAACGGATCTTTTACAAGAAGTGAATTCATGAAACCGTTCACATTTATAGCCGTTCTTCTCATGCTAAGAAAACCTCAGGTTTTTTTTTGCCAGGGAAGATTATTGCTCCGTAAACTACCGTTGGGAATTCTCACACGTTTAGCTTGCATTGCGAATGTAGGAGAATATCATGTAGTGTTGATGGGGTTCTGACATGATATCCAATCATATTTCAAGACTATAACCACCAGCGCAAGAACAGGAGGATGATGATTGTTATTATTACGACCGGTGTGTTTTCGAGAGGATTGAGTTAATTTGGTTTTTGTGTTTTGGAAGGAAATTTTACACTTCCGATTTGTTATTCCAATCGAAACTGAAATGAAATTTGAAATTTACAATAAAACTGGCGAATACCGTTTGCTTACCTCCAGGGCTCTCGAGAGATCATTCATAATAAATCATAAAGCCGGAAGAAAAGTAGCTTTCAGGATTATATACGGACAGGGTCATTTGCTCTGTTTAAATGACTGTTGGAGATGGGGGGATTTGAGGCGCTATTTGCAGCATACGTTGGAAATTTCTTTCATCTTTTAAGTCCTATATCGTAAAATCTACAGACACTCGTGTGATGAAGTTGTCTCGCGAAAATCAAGCTGGCTTTGATTGTTTCAATTTTAGCGTTAAAAGTGGTTAAAATATTCATTCAAACTCTAATGCTTCCTATTCTGTATGGTTCGCTTTGGACCGTCTGCTGCGGCTGGATTTCCATGAATTAAGTACCCTCCAGATATGACACAAGAGTACTCAGTCCAGTCACTCGTTTTAATTCACCCACAATTACAACATTTCAAAATCGCTTCACAGTAGCGCACACAGACAAGGACTTACTTTCGTCCAGCCAATTAAGACATCGGTGCGGTCGGGGAAACCATAACATTATTGTGGGAGGACGATATTACAGCATGATTGTCCGGGATCGTTTTGCTCTCAGTCTTCCTCTTCAAACTTATGCTACCGAATGGGGGAAACAACATTGATTGAATTAGACACCGGTAGCTGTGGCTCGTCCTCCAGGACCAGCGCGCTATGTTTGTAATCACGTTCGGAAAGAATTGTCTTTAGTTCCGGGCGCGGATCGGTCGCGAGAACGAGAGTCTATTGAATCCTAACGCGGGTACATTTGGGAACTTTTGGCAGCATCAGCAGGCGAAGGCGAAAATAATCCAATTAAAACGAATTGAATGTAAGACGCCCAAGTAATTAGAACAAATAAATGCTTTTAAATTTTAATCTTATTAGCGGAAGCTGACGAGCAACTTTTCGGGCAGGTCGGGGTGGGGGATGTGAAGTTGCCTGACAAAGTTTTTCTTGTCACCTTCGACCGCAATTTCACGAGTGCGGAAACAAAGCGATTGTTGAGGGCGGATTCGAAGACTTTACCTGCCGAGATTGAATGTTTGTCTACTGTTGAAATGATATTTGTATGTAATAAAACGCTTCTTAACAAATTGAATTATCATCATTTCGCATTTCGGAAGCAACGAAAGACAGATATAAATGAAAAAAAATCAAATATGTTTATAAACCACATTATGAAAATGAGTTTGATGGAAATATATTATGAAAAAAACATAGAATGAACTTATTGTCCTGTTGTTCTTAGCATTGAATACTGTTTTGAGCTTATTTTCTATATTTCAAATTTTTTACACATCCAAATAAACACTTTTTGAATCCAATGAGGTTTGTTTAATTAAACACATAGCCTTAGGCTAGCTATACGCAACTGCTCTGGGCTGCGGTGGGTTCTTCTGATTGACCCATCTGGTTTTACTAATTTTAAACTATTTTGTAAATAGCAAATGCAGCGTACGTTCTATAGACAATGTGAATAGGGGAAATATTGCAATTTACGCTCTGCACGTTCTCAATTGATTGAGTATAAATAAGCTATTCGCGATTCCAGAACATTTACGTTTTATCAGCCATCCAGCTGACGCTAGCGAGGTTGTCCAAATGACCTTCCTCAAGAATCAGAGTTCAGTTTAGTTTTCAAAATTGGTCTTTTTCAAGGCTAAAGAGGAATGAACTGAGAAATTTTAAAGCCTCTATAATTCAAACCAAGATCATAATTATTCAAGTCACAGTTTTACTCCAGCTAGCAGACAGCAGTCTTTCTCAATACCAGACACAATTGCTTTGCTTGATACAAATGAAGAGTGGAGGACAGATATCTCACACAGTGGAGCAATTGTATCCGATGGAGACGCCGCGTCGTTTTGCATGCCATTTGGTGGAGAGGGCTCCTGTATTTTTCACCTCATCATTTCTGCATCTGTGTGTAAATTTAAAATATCGATACGAGAGCGTTACGTTTTGGGTGCAAGGATTTGAGCATTAATACCTCCTTTTCTTGTTTGTTTGAAGTGGTATGACAATCACTTCAGAATGATAAATAGAATATGAGTGATGTTTGTTACATATTGACCTTGCGAATCTCCTCCGTAACGCTGATTTTGTCCTCTGCGGAGAAGAACAACAGGCCCGGCAGCTGACGAAAGTCCGCTTTGACGTAGGTTTCGTCGTCCAATACCAGGCAATGCGGCTTCGTCAGCATTTCGGTGTACAGCTTCCGGGCTCGCGTCTTCCCCACCATGTTTTGCCTTTCGACGCGGTTAGAAGCCTTCTGAACCTTGTATGTACGCAGGCCCTCCCGCTGCTTGGTCCGCTGGACGAATGAACTTGACAAATTCAGCTTATTGGCGACATCCCGGACCGAACTTCTCGGATCACGTCTAAACTGCTACGCGCTTGTGATCTTTTTCACTGACGGAGCATCCATTTTTGCCGTTCTTCACCTTCCGGTCGATGGTTAGGTTCTCGAAGTATCGTTTTAGTACTCTGCTGACCGTGGATTGGACGATTCCCAGCATCTTACCGATGTCCCGATGTGACAACTCCGGATTCTCGAAATGAGTGCACAGGATTAATTCACGACGCTCTTTTTCGTTCGACGACATTTTTCCAAATTTACGAAAAATTGACAGTGAAGCATGGCCAACGTGATCTATACACTCTTATCTGATTATAAGCGAAAGATGAAGATATAATTCCTAAAAATTAAATTTCTACAGCGTTTTTTCCGTGATGCAATTTGATGTGACACACCCTTTAAGCTAAGTATTCTACTATCATACTGCAGTTCATGGTGAACTGACAGACAATTAATGAGGAATAATAAGGCCTATTGTGGGAATTGTCGAAGTTGTCGGATCGCAACCAACAATCTACACTTAGAACTAATACGATCAACCAAATGCATTCTGAGGGGCAAGCTCTAGAATACGCGTGATCACAGTGTAAGTCGGAGGAAATTACACTGTGATCACGGCTTTGAGAAAGGCTATTTAGAAAGCCTCGCTGCCGCTGCCATTTGGTCGACAGCAGAATGACTGATAAATTGTGACGATTTTTTCCGATCGATCATTTAATTTAAGTGAACTTGAGCAGTTTTCCGGGTTAAAAGCAGTGTCAAAGTGCAGCGCATTTCAAGCCGAATGTGAAGAAGGTACCTTTCAGCGAGTAGAGCTGCATTCGTCGATGGAAAACTAAAGGTAAAAATTCGTACCACAGCGGTTGCTGTCAATGCCGTCATCCAGGGTTGCTACATTTATTCTGTGAAATTTTCTGAAAAAAACTGACATGCATTACCTATGTAATCTGTATAAAAAATCTGTATCGAAAAATTAAGGAAAAAAAGTTGAAATAAAAGTATATTTTCATTTTGAATTTTTTTAATTGGGTTATCGGGTTGTTAAAGTCGCATCAATACAACGAAATAAATCATGAACAGGTTTTCTCATATTCATCTGATTTGTGTGATGTTTTTCGTCAATTTCATCCTAGAAGCCGATACATAGTTCTTTGCTTTCAAAATAGAGTCTATAATTGTGGGTGCCACATGTTTCCTGACTTTGTTATATGGGCATTGTAAAGCGAAAATATCCGCCCAACACACGCTGATGAATGTTAAGAAAAAATTTTTTTTTTTTTAAATATATCACAAACGACCATAGCAGAGATACAAAAATTTCTCATCACGCTTCTTGACAACCAACAGATGGGACCAAGTTATATCTGAGTCATTTAATTTTTACCCCACAAGATTCCTCTTGAGTAGCCTGAATTCGTTATCCAAGCTTTGTCTATTACCAGCTTCAACGAATTGAGGAAATTTACGCATCAAATCATCAAGGTTTGATAGCTTGACGAAAATTTGAGGGTTTATCAAGACCACAGTTTCGATAACCGGATCGCTGAAATTAAATCGCTTCGAAATCTGTTTCACGAGTTCAATATAGAAGTCACGATGAATCGATTTGAAGGTAAGCTTCCTAGCTTCAAAATCTTACACATCTAGGTCAGTATCAGCGAATCGTTGCACATAGCTTTCCTAACATATGTTACCCAAGTTATATTTATATTCTCATTGAAAAATGCAATTGACGTTATTGACGAGCAGTAGACCTGAACTTAAGAATAGCATAATCGGTTTAGGATCGTTTAGATGATTCAATATACGATTGGTGGATTGATTATTGTCATACTAAACTTGGAATGAAAAGAATAGTTTAAGCTCTCCAAATTGCTCAAGATTTCGCTTAACAACTATTCCAAAGAAAGCCATCTCGTTGCGTTGCGTGCAACATTTTTATTAATTAAGGTATCATTAAGGTATACACTGTAATAAATTCAATGTTTAAAATGGAATTTAACCCCTTTCCGTATTATTTAATACGTCACACATCAAATGACTTCACTGCTCTGCTGAGTGTTCTAACGCCCTACGTTATGTAAGTACACCACGAGTTAGGCTCGATATTTTACGGGAGAGGGTTAATTTTTTTTAAATTCTATATCTTTGCTGAAAATCTGTAATTCTGTATATACAGATTCTGTATCTGAAATTTGGCGAAAAATATGTAAAAACCAGAATATTCTGTATATGTGGCAACCCTGTCGCCATCCCACCATACTTCCGATTTAATTTGGATTTTCTGTTGTCATTCAGAGTGTTCTTCGGAGTGTTGTTTAGGGAGCGAAATGCAATTTTGTTAAGAGATACTGAAAATACCGTATTCAGTACAATGTTTCAGTGTCGCGAGCTATCAACAGTACATATATTTCTGAAAGTTAATTTGAAAATCTTTTCAAATTGGCGTTTTATTGCATCGCGAAGTGTTCATGCCTCTGAGTCGATGAAAATGTTCATTAAATGCTACCAAACGTTTGTACTAAAGAGTTTCACTTCTTGTGTTCTTGAAGTTGTTTAATTTTGTTTCCCGCCAGTTATAATTTCGTAGTCCTACGTTAACAATGCGGTCATGTTTTGGACATCACTCTTCTTTATTATTTTTGTTTTGAGTCCCGCAACACCACGACTAACACGTGTTTGTGACCTCTCTTAAAAAAGGTTGAGTACCGCTGATTTAGACCCTTCACTAAAAGATTGTGAGCATCTTTGATGTATACCATACCAATGAATTTCTTGAAACAACGGATCAATCTCATCCTCCGAAAATACGCATAGTTTGGTGTATGAACTAGACCACCTGGCTTATTGTTAATGGGTTACTTGAAATGACACACACTGTCATTTTATTGTCATAGTCAATCGCGGTATATCGTGTTACTTCAATTGAAGATTCTCTTTATGCAGTCTAACTTACCCTCCAAAGTATTTCTTTTCGGTTCATTCTTTTTCCACCCGAACCAATAAATTAACCCAAGATGCACAATGACTTCAAAGTGGCTCCTGCGGGTAAATTGGCCCCTTTCTTCTTTTGTCAAAACTCAAAAATTTCATCCGGAAGGCGGGAAAAATGAAATCTGAAAGCGGCATCAGTGTTCCGTAGCAACGGCTGAGTATGGTTTCAGAATATAAACTCTTCAATCAAAAATGCACAATTTTATTGAATTTCATACCCGACGACTGGTGGGGAGTTGAAGCTCCATTCCTTTCACTCGCGAGTGTTTTGGGTTTTGATTGTTCCCTGGAGGATATTTTCCATCCGCTTCTAGAGAGGGGATGCATTTACATTTCTGCGATGAAATCACTGATCGTTATCGTGCTTTGATGTAGCGCGGCTGATTTTCTGGAAGAAATCTTTAATCTATAACATTAAAACCAAACGATGAATTGAAACCCAGCCGAAAGTTATGAAAACACTTTTAGCTGTGGCTACTGCATTACTCATTAAGTTTTACATGTGTTTGTCCTGTGAGTGGAAGAAGCTACCTTTTCGCTTTCTTCATTTGTCAAACAAAGATAATACTTTCGCTCGCACTTATTATGCAGCATCACTATCACGTTTGTTCATGTTCTCAGGCGGACAGATGGCCGGCAATATCAATTTCAGTCCATTACGGTTCCACTCATCTAATTGACCTGTCACAGTGAAAGTAGTTATTTTTTTTCGTGTGTATCATTGTCTTCCAGGGCAAGGACTTCTTCTTTCGGTTTGGATAATTTATTAAAGTTTAGCACTGAGGGCGTGACATAGTGAGTAGTCGTACGGACAATCGTTCTTGGACAAGTTGGACGGAAACTTGTAGCGTCCGTATTGTTATGACGCTCTGAAATAGTATCATGTTTCTCCGAGAATAATCATTAATTAGAGTTGGGAAGCTTGGATCGTCAGTATTAGATAACAGCATACTTTACAAAAAGAATAAACAAAACACATCATCATCATCATCATCATACACTTCTTAACCAATTTCGCTTCGCGAGGGAAGTGTTATCCGTAATCGCATCTTCATCCCACATACATCATTTTTTTTATGAATCTACGTTTTATCATCTCAATACCATCGGCTAGGTACAACTCAATCGGGGGAGGAAAAATGCGAGCATTTTTGTTCGGTACAATTTCCCCCCTCCTCATGACGAGAATACTGTAATAGAAGACGCTTTTTCAGAGAGAGCTTTGAAGTTCCAGCGCACGATAAAAGTTTGCTCGGTTTTGTAACAGATGTCAGCAGTTTACTCAATGAAAATAAGTGTGTGGGAGTTGATTGTACTTTTATTCATTTGAATTCAGTTCTTTCTGGACCCACTTGATTGGAAAGAAATAAAAATAATTATCAATCGTTTCTGAAAGCGTCAATTCCTGAAAGTGGTACTTGAATGGTATTATTCCATTCGCTTTCGTGATAGAATAGATGATTAACAGTATTGATATTATCAATTGTCAAATAAAAATTCAAGTAAAATATTTTGAAATTTATATCTTTTAACACGTTCGTCGCCCAGTCATCCAGAAACCGATGAAGGATGTATTTCCCCAAGGCCGTCACCCAGATATTGGTGACACATTTCTCGTTTAAATTGAATTGAATGTATCAAAAAAAAATTACATATATTAAAAAACACATGCGAACATATTTAACACGTTGGGTTTTCTTGCTGTGCTTTCCATTTCGCCCGCATCAAGATCATTTGCACAATATCAATGTAGGTCCTAGCTCTCAAAGATACTTATTGTATATACAGAGAATATTCAAAAAAATCTGACTAGAAAGTAGTCACATTTTGTAATACATGACGAATTTCATGCCAACTCGTCTTAGGGCTACTTTTTTGGAAAAAGCCACATTGTTTTTCTTAAATTTTTACAAAAAAATTATAACTAAAAAACGATGATACTTACAAAATGCTTGTCAAAGGATAAAATGTAGGAAATTGTTCAATTTTTCACAAAAAATGCCAACATTTTTTTGGAAAAAAAATTCGCGGACAAAAAAGTTATTTTTAAATTTTTTTTCTTAAAAACATATTTTTTTAAAATTCCCAAAAATATATTTATAAATAGCCCTTAAAATTTCCAACAAGTCGTTTATACATCGAAAAATGGACACTTTTACAGGGAATTTTTTTTCTAACAACAACTTTTTCATGTTTTCTTTGAAAAAAATACAACTAATCCTGATTTTGTTTAAAGTCAAGATAGCGATATAGTGTATTCGACAAAGTTTTAGACCTTATTAAAATATAAACTTTTGTCGAAGACGTCAACTTTCTATCTTTCATAATTTTTGGAATAAGCTAATTTTTTTATGAAGACTCCTGAAAAAAATAATGTTTTGCTCGTAACATTTTTGTGTGTAAATTCTCCCTTTTGAAATATTCTTGACTTAATTCTTAATAGAGAAAAGTTAGCAGATCATTTAAAATGCGATAATTAAAACATAAAAATGTAACGAATTGAACATTAATAGCATTTTTTCAAAGAAAAATATGAAAAAGTTGTTGTTTGAGAAACTTTTTCCATGTAAATTGCCCATCGTCCGATGTATGGAAAACTTGTTGGAAATTTTAAGGACTATTTATATCTATTTTTTTTAGAATTTTAAAAGCCTATGTTTTCGAGAAAAATGAACTTTAATTTTCAAAATATTTTTTTTTCAATGAATTTTTTTTCCAAAAAAATTTTTGATAATTTTTAATGAAAACCAAAATAATTTCCTACATTCCATTCTTTGACTAAAATTTTTTAGGTCTGATAGATTTTTTGTGGGTTTTTTTTAATTTTGAGTTTTATCACTTTTTTTTCGAAAAATTTTAATTTAAAAACTATATAATCTTCAAAAAGTTGGTCAGAGAATGAAATGTAGGAAATTATTTAGGTTTTCATAAAAAAATATCAAACAAATTTTTGGAAAAAATTCATTGAAAAAAAATATTTTGAAACTTAAAATTAATTTTTCTCGAAAACATGTGTTTTTAAAAATCTGAAAAAATAGATATAAATAGTCCTTTGAACTTTCAACAAGTTACCGATACATCGGAAGATGGGCACATTTACATGGAAAAAGTTTTTCGAACAACAACTTTTTGATTTTTTTCTTTGAAAAAATACTATTAATTTTTAATTTGTAACATTTTCATGTATAAATTATCGCAATTTACAGGCTTTGCTAACATTTCGCTATTTAGAAGCGTGTCAAGAACATATCAAACGTGAGAATTTACACACAAACATGTAACGAGCAAAATATTATTTTTTTCAGGAGTCTTCATACAAAAATGACTCATATTCCAAAAACTTTGACAGATGGAAAGCTGACGTCTTCGACAAAAGTTCATATATTAATAATATCTAGAACTTTGTCGAATACACCATATCGCTATCTTGACTTTAGACAAAATTAGGATTAGTTGTATTTTTTTCAAACAAAACATGAAAAAGTTTTTGTTAGAAAAACCCTATCCAATTTTTTTCATAAAGCTGATGATTTGGTTTGGGGGCACTTTTTACTTCCTTACCCAGCAAGGCCCTTTGTGTCCGTGTATCACTAAAAGCAATTTAATGACAAAACCATTTGTTATGTTAGTTCATTCAATTTCGATTTTTATATCTTCCTTCCAATTTTTATTTGAAATTTCTTTCTTCAAACACGGTTATGAAGTAAGGTATCATATTCTATTTATGGTTTTTGAATTCCGAAAGAGACCAGTGAATGACTTCAACTACGCTTCAATCTTTCGGTTATGGCAATCAGTTTGTGCATTTAGTGGATCTATATTTTGAAAAAAAATTATGGCAATAGAACAAAAATTTATTCTGACAATTGCAGTTTTCGTTTCATTTTACCACGCTTTTCAACTTGCCCTAGGTGTACTTTACTCGATTTAAGACATTTGAGTTCAGACGTAGGAGCAAATCCTAATCTAGCTGAAAATTGAAAATTGGCAAAATTAGCAAAATCCACAAATATTCGTATCGTATTTTATTTATAGAAACTATATACCACATCTTTGGAAGGTTGTGTTCATCGTTGAATAAATTACCGAGAAAAAGATGGGGGGTGTGTGTGGGTAATGTCGGGGACTTTACAGGGTCGTCAATTTAAATATATTGTTTGATCTTTATTTGTTCGCATGTTTTCAAATGAAATATCATCAATATAATGTGATTTGTGCGTGGGCTACACAATTCGCGAAAATTGAATGATCGATCAAAAAAAGTCACCATGAAGCCCAAAATACTTCTAAATGCACACAAGAACTCCTCCAGTAAAAAATAAAAATAAAAAAAAGCAATTTGTTTTTTATTATTTCAGATATAACTTTAAAAGCATTGAACTTCCTAATATAACTATTTAGTGAATATTTTGATAGCCCCCGAAATGATTATGCAATGAAAATTTTAGTGAGAATTTTTACTTCATATTATAAGGTTACTCGAAACATGTAGAGTTCTGACCCTTATTTAATATGTTTTCTATATATTTCCTGATATTTCCACTAAAAATCAAATCATAATCAAAACCATTATCGAACACAATTTTTGTTTAATAATTTTTGCACAATTTGCAAAATAAACGTTTTATTTTTTTACACATAAATCAAAGAAAAAAAAGGAAATTTTGATCAATAATTTTTTATTTTGAAAGCGTTTATATTCCACCTGAAAATCCATTGTCATTATGACTTCCCAAAAGCGGAGCATGAAACTCAATGCCATCAATGCTAATTCTGGTCGCTCTTTTTGGTTGGTACTGTTTGAGATGCGCTAACCGCTCAGGAAACCTTAGGGAAAATGCAGGTACAATGAACAGGGGTGGTAAAATGAACCAGTGTAGAAATTTCAATAATTCAACTAAAACCATTTAATACTTTTTGACCAAGCCATTCTTAGAACATATGAAGTTATTCGAGACATCCTGAATCTGTCATATGTTGAAAACAATAAACTAAATAGAAATTGCTCTCTCGGTCGCCATTTGGATGTAATTCTGATGTAATCGTGTTGGAGGAATTTCTCTTGAAATTTATTTTATCCGACCCGATATCTTCGACAAACCAGCAGTTTGAACGACTGTTCATATATTCCAGAAGAGGCGAACCGATATTTTGTTTGATTTCAGTGATTAATATGGATTAAAAATTACTTTGTTGCTTGGAGGCTAAAATGAAGGCTATGTTTTCTAGAGCTGATCTACCTTATCATATGTTGCTCTTCAAGGGGTTCCATTTGTGGCTTTGACCCTGGAAAAATATGCCACTTCAGCCAAAATCCAGCCTCTTGTGTTTCTTATTACGTTTTTGTATGTATTAGAAAATTTCAATTACGACTCTAGGTGAATAGGCCCAGCTTATTTAAATAAATTTAGGTATAAAAACAACGCATAAATCTAAAGCGTGATATGTGTAATTGTTTGTTTTACCACAAAAAATGGATGTGTCTTCGCCACCATGTGATCATTTTAACCGAACTCTAAAAATTTGTTCGATTTGACGATTTTTTTCTTTTAATGAAAAATGTACTGTTTTTAATTTTTATAGTAAAAATGATTTTTACTATAAAAATTAAAATGTCTTAGTTGGGCTTCAATCTTTTTCAAAAAATGGATGTAGACGCAGTAAATGGGCATATTCCCTTGGGTGTTTATTTTATCAATTTTTCCCCTATGTCTCCTCGTTAGCTGGTGTGAGTTTGAGGTCGACAAGAGTGACCTAAAAATTTATATGGTGTTTTTTTTCTTCATTTCCTTATTTCCCTTGGATAGAATGATTTGTACGGGGGATAGTTACGTTTGGTTTCGCAGTAGTATTAATGTATTGAAATTGTATTCTGTTGTTACTCTAGTTGCCGTTTTATTGGCCGGTAAAATTTGTGGATCACAATTTGGGCTAATCAAAACGTGGGATTTGGTGCGTTTAGATAATGCTTGACATGTTAACATTATTCAATTGTTCATCTCAAGAGAAATATATTTTTTATTATTGATAGATGCGTATAAATATTTTTAATCAATTGATTCAAACATGTTGCTATTTTTCAAGAAATGGTCGAGTTCTAAGCATTCGAAAGCTTGCATTATTACCTACATATTTATTACATATATGATTTAATACAAATTGTGCGCACACCAAATTATTAGCCAAATTGCGGAAAATGGTTCAATAAATGGAACACTCAAAATACATACAGTGACTCAAACTCGTAATCGTACCCAACCATGCAGATCTTTTTCCGCTACTTTTGAAAGTCGAAAATAGTTTTCGTTATTTATTAATGAAATGTGAATTAGGTGGATGAAACTTCGATTTGTTCGTCTAGATACTTTTTTAACAAATGAAGTGACGACGTTGGCGTTGGGAGCTGTTGCCATTTTTCTCGTCATTGTTGTTTCAATTTTTTTCTTCGATAACAAAAACCACAATCGGCTGTAATCAACGCTATTAAATGTACTCTATCCCGAATAGCATTAAATGCACTCGAGAGAAAATTTTGCAAATCATTGCAGTACTCAAAATTAGTTTTTATTTCATCTCATCCGTTTTTCTCTCCCGCATCCACTAGAGAGCTTCAAAACTCACGCAACATTCAATCCTGTTTCCGCCTTGGTTGTGAAGTTTGGTGTAGTTTTTAAGGATGTACTTAATGCCAAAGTTTAATACAACTAAATTCAATTCAAGAAGAAATATTAAGCTCCTCTCAAAGTTTTTTTTTTGCGGAAATGGATTTTTTGGTCTAATTTGATTTGTTCAAGACTAATCATATCCGCTCGATATGAATAGTGGCGGCAGCTGTGGTTTGAGTTGTGACTTGCCAAGAAGTTTTCCATCGGGAGTTTTTTCTTCGGCATCGCACGACAATGAAAGCAGCTCTCTCTCTTTGGTGTGCTCCGACAAAGTGAAAAGGCAAACAACATAAAATTTGCGAATAATTATGTTGTTCCGCTAGGATAAAAAGTAAAGTTGTTTGCGGTGGTTTGAGTGCAGTGGCAGCCTCCTAAACTCATACTTGTTTTTCGGAAGAACTTTGGTTTTTCTTTCAAACTTCTCGCGTGCAAGTTCATAAGCATTACTTCAATCACTTTCGCATCGAGAAGTTGTGATAATTTACTGTTAATTGTATCAATTTTCTTAATGTTATCTTCCGGGTAGCGCTCGAAAGTAGATACTGTTTAGCTACTCACTTCCAGCAATCTATTTGATGTCGCTGCACAAATGTTACAATGTCGAAATCGTAACAACTTTACATTAAAATTCAATGCCCGGTCCGTTCCAGGAATACAACTGTTTCTTCCACTCAACAAGCGGAGCCCAACCGGAAAACCGTTCATGCGAGTTGAACATACTTCCTAATGTTGGATGGAACAAAAGTTTTGAAGTTTGCCAAAAAGTTGCTCCCCTTCCTTTGCCATTGTTGCTGAAATCCCTTGAGCTGGCCAGCAGCTGGCATTCAGCGGAGCGTGGTAGCGTTATATTTACCGATCCTCCGATTCGTAGCTTTGTTTGAACCCGTGACCAAACAAGAATGAAACTTAAAAGAACTTTAAGACTATTGGGCTGACAGCCATTTTCTTCCCTAAAATTTACGGTGCACTGTCGGAGCGGATCCCATCCGGGTCAAATACCAGATTAGCGGTTAATTAGCCATCAGTTGATTCCAAACGGCCCCAATTGATAGCACCATTGGGCGGCAACAATAATCCGCTCACTAGCCCGTAACCGCGGTTTAAATCGAGCATTAATGACGCTGATTCGGACATTCGGGCATTCATTCGCACGGGATTGGAATCCATCCGCGCGAATTTTGCGATCGTTCGGTGGGATTCAGTGTGCACAGTTGACCGATGTCATCAGCCAAGGGGCGAGCTAATCGAACCTCTCTAAATTACATCCACTCAAACTACAACCACAGCGAATAACAACAACAACCCATTTGGAGAGTGAAATTTTTGCATTCAATTTTATGAATGTTTAATAACGCAGCTCATGGGAGGCAGAAAATGCGGATTTACGCCATATTCCAAACCAGCAAGGAAATTGAAAATTGGCCCTAAATCGAATCGGGTTACGATTATTGTTCGACGTCATTATTTCACTCTCCTGCACATTGTCGGATAACACAATGAAAGCATTATTGAACAGAAATGCATTTTCATAAATTTTCACTGGTTGTTTTTCCATTCTGCGCCACGTGTGTAGGTTGATGCAATTAAAGTCAATACAATGGATGGACATAACGAACCTTTTATTTTTGTTAGTGTACCTGTGTACCTGTGTACACCTAACAAAAATTTACTGTTACACCAGAAGAGCAAAAATATTTTCAAAATAGAAATCATGAGTGATAATTCATTACATCGAATATTTTTTTGATACGGAAAAGTTGAGTAAAACGGTTTACGCAAGTGGTGAAAATTAGGTTTTAATAAAAATCCAACGTGATTCATAGAAAAAACTTTTAGTAAGTGTCATAAATACGAGATTTATTCATTCAAACAATATCAAGTAATTATATTCATTCAACTTTAAAAATTCAGAGCTTCCGTCAGGCATGCTAATCTGATAGAGAACATATATGATTCACGCAGCTTAGACTAAGCTTTGGTAGATACTACTATAACAGTTCGGCTGAAAAGTTTATAAGGTAACACAGTAAAACTATTTTTTTTGCAAAAATCAATTTTATTATTCAAAATAATTGCCTTCGAGGGCGATACAGCGATTATAGCAATCTTGCAACTTTTCGATTCCATTTTTATAGCACTCTTTCGGTTTTTCCGAAATAGGCCTCAGTTTCGGTAATCACTTCATCATCGGTCTAAAATTTCTTGCCAGCGAGAATTCTCTTAAGGTCTGCGAACAGAAAATAGTCGCTCGGGGCCAGATCCTGAGAATACGGTGGATGCGGAAGCAATTCGAAGCCCAATTCATGCAATTTTGCCATCTTTTTCATTGAATTGTGATTTTTCCAATTTTTTCACAATAAAAGTTGCTTCACACTGCTGTAACCCACGAACCAATCGACCGATTGCTGTCAAATTTTTCATTTGATACCGATATTGAGTGGATTGCAGAAAATACATAGTGTGTTTTCCAAGTCAAATTCGTTCGTTTGATACACATATCTCAATCATCCTTTTTTTAGATGATATGGAATCAGCTATTTTGTAGCGGCGGCCAAATTGGATTTTTCAAGATAAGCAGTTTTAAAATGACAGCAGAGATAAAGGTGTTTTATAAATTCGGTCAGTTCCTATTGGTCAAATTTCTATTAATTTGGGACAACCCTACAGACATACAAACAGTTCAAGCTAAAGAAAACCATTTGATAAAGTAATTTGCTATTTTGTGATTGCGGCCATCTTGAATTTGCATTTTTCATAAATTACCGTGTTCTACTAGTCAAGCCCTTTCATTTGATACCCACATTAATGAGGTTTTGAGAAAATATGTAGTCCGCCATTTTGTAGTGGCAGCCATCTTGGATTTACATTTTTCATGAATAACTGTGTTCTACTAGTCAAGCTTCTTACATTGAAATTCACTACAGTCTGAGTAAAGTCAAGATACGTCTTTCACAAAACCGTATCACCTGGCGGCACATTTACTTAAGAATCAATACGATCGATATGACTGAGATTTTTTTCTGGCGTGTAATGGTGTGGTCTTTCACGTGGCCTGGCTGTTTTCCGATGTTTTGGATTTTCCATCTCAGACGAACATTTCAAATTAAAATTTCGAAATTGAAAAAATCATATGACCATCATTTTGACAATCTTTAGAATTTAATTTTTTTTAGAAGATCGCTAATTTTTTTTAGAAGATCGCTACGTGGAGCAATACATTTTTACATGATTCGGAAAACTTCGGCTAAGTTGGCCGTGTGTCTTAATGAACAATACTTTTAGTTCCAAATTGTTTAAGTAATAGTTAATGCAATGTGGTATAATATATAAGATGATGATATAATATATAAGATGATCCCGCCTCCTTCCCCTACAGAGGTTTGAGCAAGACGAGTTATCTAAAAGATATTATTTCGTTTTCTCAGCATTGAAATCAGCTTAGCAAAAAAAAACGAACTGATTTTATTTACAGATATAAGTTCAAAAAATTACAATGTCAAAAGACAAGCCAATACTCAGTCTTGTCCGCTGCAGAACCGATACGGTCCCGGCAAGGCCCTTGCAGCCAAATGGTCCACCCAGGCACAAGTCCAACCGCCAGCCTTGTTTTGGATTGACTTTAAATATCCCTATCCAGAGAAATCGAGAAATTTTTCCTTACGAACTGTTCGCGATGAATAAACCTGAAAAGAAACAAAAAAGAAAATTAAGAATTGAAGAAATGAATTTATACATACCTTTCAAAGTCATACTTACCATATACACACCCTACTATAATTTACCATAATGATATACTTACCTTGTATTGAAATACCCTTGAAGTTATTGTAAAAAGCTGTTGTAAAACCATGAACCAGAAACCATTGGAATAAACTCTCGTACGACACACATCGTAAGTTTTATTTAGTTCGACAAAAAACCAGTGAGCGAGTGAAAATTGCTAGAACAAAGTTTGAAAGAATAGAGTGAACTACGCAACACGAACAATTTCTAGACCGGCTCTAACAAAACTTTTGAATTCTTATCCTTTATATCTGTACAACGCGCGCGACGCTCAAACTTTTGTAGACTACTTTTATTTTTTTTTTCAACTACTACAATATAAAAACAACAAAATAAAAATAAAAATAGTCCATCATCACCAAGATCATGACAGAAATAATAGAGACGAATACAAATTAAAAAACAAAAAATATAACATGAAAGAAAAATTGTTCAAAATTGTCTAAACAATATAATCCGTTTAAAACAAAACTTCGTCAGGTCATAAATTGAGAATGACAACAAAAACAAAATCAAAAAACTGTTCACTTTAAGATATCCGTTCGTATAAAACTTCGTCAATCAACATCGTTATCAAAATAAAAAATATTTTGGCTGTAGGAAAATACAGTTTTAACGTGTGAAATACAGTTTCTCTTAAATTCTGCTAGTGTTGTTGCACGTTTAATATGTCTTGGCATCGAGTTGAAAGCATTTACTCCTTTAAAATATAGAGAATTTTGTGTGTGTGTGTTTGTATGTGTATGAAGTATGTGTATGTATATTTTCACCCTGCTATAAATTTTGTATTTTTCGTTAGTGTATGTTCTTTAAGTTTTCAGTTAAGCGATGTTCTTCAGAAAGCATATAAATATTGTTGTGGTTACAAACAGTGATTTTTGATAATTTAGTTCAATCAGTATTTTTTTCAGTTTCAGTTTTAATTAGTTCAGTTTTAGTGTTGTATTAGCTTGTAGTTTAACATTCCGCCGTCGTGATTGGAGTTCCATAAAAAGTACGATCGATGATGACGGGAATATATCGCCGGTCCGATTGTTTTGAGGGAAATCTCTCGGTTACCTTCTCAGGTTTCCAAAAATTACTCTCCGCCGTTTGATAAAATTTGATAAAGACTACGTACAATTCATAACGGAATACCTTTTTAGATTTCCCAAACATAATTCTAGTTCCAACTGGTTTTAGAGGAATTCTCGCGATCGGAGCTAGATAAGTGAATGAATAATAAAATATATTAATAACGGAATATATCGCTGGTCCGATTGGTTCGAGATGAGCTCCTCGGTTACTTTCTCAGGTAGCCCATTCAGAACCTTCAGGGATTACAATAGAGCACTAGGCGCGAACGATCTCATAATATATAGTCGATTCGAGCCATCACAGAGGAGTTCGATCATTTTTTTTTATTGATCATAACTTAACTTATTTAAAACAATTCTTACAACGCTAACAGAGGTGTAGGTTCCCTTGCAGTGTGGCTTAACAAATTATTTTGTTTCAGGCGATTATATACAAAGAATGATTGACCAGGGAAACAGAAAAATTGAAAAAAACTGTTACACGAACTGAGCAGAAGGGGATAGCATGAGAGGGAAAATTTATATTATACAGTTAGACCTACACTAGATTTGATATGAGAATGTTTTCAGACATCGAGCATCCTGTCCAAAATTTTTGCAACCGTCTTAAAGTCCATTCGGCCAATGGTTCGATATTAGTTTATGTAAATCGTCAGTAGGGTAGTTGAATTCAAGATTTAGCATCAATTTAAGTATCTTGTATTTTGATAATGAAGGTTTTTCTGTCGACTGCGTGCACAGCTGTGCCAGACTGGAAATCCGTACGTTATCGTTGGACGAAGTATGAGTTTATACAGCAAAAGTTTGTTTGTAACACTAAGTCTTGAACGTCGACTGATTAGTGGGTAGAGCATTTTAATTAGTTGGTCACAATTGATTAGAGAAGAGGTTATGTGCTTGTCAAACTTTAGTTTTTGGTCTAGAATCAACCCAAGATATTTAGCTTGATCAGACCAAGGAACAGAATGTCCAAGTAAAGTCACCTCCGATTGTGGCAAATAAATTGGACTGCGTCATCGTGTAAAAAATATCCTTTGTGTTTGAGATGGATTGACCTTCATTTTCCAACGTCGTTGAAACTCCTCGAGTGCATCCTGAACGTTTTGTAGCTGGTCCATGACCCTTTGTGGGTTTTTACCTGCGGCAATGAAGCCCGTGTCCTTTTAAGTAAACTAATATTAGTAATCTCCGGCGTCAGGTACCGTGTTTACATAATCACATCACTTACCGCAGTGAATCCTGATTCTTAATCCTCCCCACTAACAACTATCCCTTTCATGATAAACGCTAGTGAACCACGCTATAGAGGCGACCTTTCTGGCCTTCGGGCGGCGAATACGAGGGTCACTATTTATATTTCGGGAATAGGAACAAAAACAAATAGTTAAGCTGCGAATATATTTTTATCGTTTTTCAAAGTACTCGCCACGGTGATCGATACACTTTTGGATGCGCTTAAACCAATTTTCAAAGCATTTATTCCAATCGACACGAGCCTTTTTTTTGAGCGACTGTCAAATTATGTGGGATCCAACGTGAACATAATTTTCGCACAACTAAGTGTTCATGTAAAATCGCATATATGCTGGTGGAACTAATGCTTAGGGATGCCTCAATCTCACAATAGGTTACATGACGATCTTGCTTAATCATTTCGTGCACAGCATCGATGTTTTCTGGCACTACAGTCGATTTTGGACGACCTTCACGAAACTCGTCGGACAGCGAACTACGACCACGATTGAATTCACTATACCAGCGATACACAGTGGTTTTTGATGGAGCTTCATCGCCAAAAGTCAAATTAAGTTGATTGACGCACTCTTGTTGTGATAATCCACGTCGAAAGTCGTAAAAAATCATCGCACGAAAATGTTCACGATTCAGTTCCATTTTTTTGCCGAGACCAAACTTTCAACTAAATATAAAATAAACAAATAGCGTCCGTATGACAAAATGTTCTGAGTAGGTATATCGTCAAAAATGTCAAACTTTACGATGGAACCGTCAGATGGACTCACATGACATCAGTGTTGCCAATTCCCGAAATATAAATAGTGACCCTCGTATCATACTAACATTCCTTCCCTTCCTCTGATGACTGTAAGGACGTGGCCGGCGTCGTTATTGACCATTCAAAGCTCGAATCACCGAAAATTTCACAACGAGAATGATTTGTTAGTCCCAAGCGTCATTCTGTGTGTTCTTTGTGCAATTTGGTTGGTTCAGGTCAATCACGGAGAACAACTACGAATTGTACAGTCTACTCAAGCTCAAGCTCAAGCTCAATAACCGTGTTCTACTAGTCAAGCCCTTTCATTTGATACCCATATTAATGAGGTTTTGAGAAAATATATAGTCCACCATTTTGTAGTAGCAGCCATCTTGGATTTACATTTTTCATAAATAACCGTATTCTACTAATTAAGCCCTTTCATTTGATGCCCATATGATTGAGGTTTTAAGAAAATATATAGCCCACCATTTTGTAGTGGCAGCCATCTTGGATTTGCATTTTTCATAAATAACTGTGTTCTACTAGTCAAGCACTTTCATTTGATACCCATATTGATGGGGTTTTGGAAAATGATCTGCCATTTTGTAGCGGCCACCATCTTGAATTTTCAAGATCATGAAATACGCAGTTTTATAATTACACGACACAAACATACAAACATACAAACATAAAAACAGATTACAGGGCAAGCTAAATAAAACCGTTTAAAAATGGGAAAATGATTAGGCGTGGAAATGCTTTAGAACAGGAGCATTGTACAGCTTTTTGGTCGGCTCGGAGAATACTTGTTCGGTTATAAAGATTGTCATCTCCACAATTGTTTATATATACCTAAGATTCGTTGAAAACCTAAGATATCGAAAGAAATCGTCAATTGAGTGACACTGAGGAAAATTCGTTGAATTGTGGCTATTTTGATACATATGGAATTTTATTATTAAATACTTTTATATTTGAAAACAACCCCATTTCGATACTTAAAAAAACATCTTCGTACATCTCGTACATCTTTATTCCATATGTTTCATCGCGAAATTCTTCCATCCCATACTCCCGGGACAGCTGCTGTTTCCGTCAAGGACAGCACCCTCTCCAATCACAGCGCCAACTCCCACTGGTCCATTCAATTTCCATTTATGTGTAATTTTTCTAAAAGCAACATTTCCCCGTTCTCCTAGTGTTTCATCAATTTCTCTCCCTCAAGTCTGTTGGGTTTCAATTCTCACGTGGCACGCGGCGGCTTACCGTGTCAACCCTGTCTGTCAATAGCTGTGCCCATCTTCGCGCGCCGAGTAGAAACTGTCAGTCATCTTTTGTTTGTCCCCTACACAAGGACGCGGGAAAGAATGGATGAATGGATGCAGAAACACCAGAACACCACTATCCGATTTAGATGGAGTGTTTTCTTTCTCGCATCCTTCCCGGGGTTTAGGGCTAACGCGGATGAAGATTTTCAAATTAAACTCTTCGGCAAACGCCGTTCCGGAACTTTTCTGTCAGCCCGAGTGTCACTTTCATCATTACCGAATAGGAATCATTCGGAGTCGTAATTTATTCGACAGCACTTTGGCCGAGGGTGGTGATTCACGCCAAAATGAGACACATGCGAACTTCGCTCTGATTGCGGAAAAATAGACTTGCCGAGTTGATGTATCGAATGTGTGGATGAAAAAAGGGAAAAGGTTACGATCGAAGAGTTGGGGTCAGGCGCTTTCCGTCTATTTTGATAGATTAATCTTTAGCACAGAGTGTGCTATTCATTGCCTCTAAGTGAATGCTGTCTTGTCTGTGTCAATCATGTTTAGACACCCTCCTGGCGTGGAAAAATACTGATCTGTTTGCTTTAATCTTATTTTTTTTCAGTTTATAACCAACACTACTCAGTCTTCATTGGTGCTTCAATTTCGGCAACATTGGTTCTCTTAAAACATCCTACTCACAGCATTGTGTGTCGGTGGGTAATTCGCTCATCATGGTCCATTACAGTTGCATCGAATAGAATGTCCTGATTAGTACACCGAATTAAACTACTGACGGCCCATTTCAATGAGTTAAACATTTCCGCCCGGACACACTGTGGAAATTTTGTTCTTCCTGCCACTGTTGTATTCACCGCTGGCATTGATAACGAGGTTGATGATGCGAAGTGCATACCAATCGGTTATTATCGAGTCAATTTAGGTACTGTCTCACGTTATCGAATTTTGCACCAACCCACCCACTTTCAAGCATATCAAGCCACTCAACATCAGCCGGAATTATCGCATTATTCAGCATCAATCGGCAGCATAATAATGTGCAACCGTTTTGCTCTACCGTCGTCACCGGGAAGGAGCAGACAGCTAATGGGAGCCGCCTGCGCTGACAATTCGAATCAGTTTTCGCAAAATTCTAATGAGCAATAAATTGGCTGTCAATACGGCGAAGTGTGTGAGCTCGTGAGCGAGGGATGCTGCCGGGAGCTGCATTGCATTTCATTGTTTGCTGCCCAGAATCGGCAATGATTGTTGGCGATTTGATCTATGTTTGGGGAACTGCCTCTCTCAATTTGGAGCATAAAGCCGATCGATTTAATTGAATATGTGTCATTGGTAAGTGATTTTCGATTAGATGTTGCAATAAACACAGTTCCAGTCGTTGATGGTCTGTTGGATTAACCAGAGTGTCGGCTAGGATTATGAATTGAATTATAATGATGTTGAACTGATTTATTCTCGCCAGGAATGACAGTGAGATGAAATGAGTTTGATGGATTCAAAATATTCTGTAGAATCGACTTGAACTCGATGTTTAAATAACTTTATCCTAACCAAGAAATTTTCTATTTCTCAAACAAAACGAATCATGGGTTTGTGGGGCTAGCGGTTATTAATATTTAACAATATGTTTACCAAATATGACATCTTTTGGAATATTAACTTAGAATTTTCGTTTGTGTTATTATTTCTTTTCAATGATTCGTATTATAGTTGCTATGTTTATTAAGCTATTTTTTTCCTTCAGAATATCCCCATTTAAATTGTAATAAAAAATATAATATATTTTTTTATGGGGTTGTTGTTGAATTTACTTCGTAGTGACTTCAATCCATCTATACAACCGTGCGAATTTTGTTAAAACTGTCATCCCCAGTAGATGAACAGAAAAAATATTGACAGAAATAACGAACAGAGGAATATTGAAATTGCTGTCTGACAGAAAAATCGAAGTAGGTCGATCTCCTGGGATATCTTGTCTTTATCTTATTTTAGAAGATGTTTTGGTGAATCTGGGCACAACAGAAGAAATACTTTGAATGCTAGGTAAAGCACAACAATTAATTCTAATAAATATATCGTAAAACTAGTTGACCCGGCAAGTTTCGTCTCGCCCAAAATTATTTCTTGATATGAATAGGTACTTTCAAACATTCACTTTTCTTACTAAGTTCGTGGGTCTAATCTCTCCATTGCACAATGGTCCATGAGATGCATTTAAGTGGAATTACTACACAAAAACTGTCCTCGACAATGTTGTTAAATATGATAGAGCGCTCATTTAAATGTTGTCAAAAATAGGGTAACCAAGATTTTTGATGAAATATAAAATCTAACTGTCTTATCTCTATATAGAGGTAAATATAGTTCGACAATGTTGTAGTCCCAGTTATTTAAACATCTTTGAAGAAAATTTTTTTTTCTATCTCTTGAAATAACCGATATAGCGCCTTTTTCCTAATTTGCGTTGGGGTCACAATTAAAAAATCTGTTTTTTGCTCTAACTTTTATATTTCAAATTCTACATACAAACTGTCTTCGAAAGACTTTTAGAACATACTGAACCAAAAATTTAACGATGCAGAAGTTGTCAATATCTCAACTTCACTCAAATTTATTGATATTTCTTCCCAAAAAATACGCTCTCTGCAATTTGCTTGCCATTATTTCTGGGCAACGCAAATTAGGAAAAAGGCGCTATATCGGTTATTTCAAGAGATATAAAAAAAAACTTTGTTCTACAAAGATGTTTTAAATAACTGAGACTACAACATTGTCGAACTATATTCACCTCTATCTATAGAGATAAGAGAGTTAGATTTTATATTTAATCGAAAATGCGCTCTATCATATGTAACAACTTTGGGGAGGCGATCTGGCGTAGTGGTAACATCCATGCCTCTCACGCTAAAGGTCACGAGTTCAATTCTCACTCCCGATATTCTTCCCAAAATGGAAGTAAAATTGACGAACCAGCCAAATTGAGTTGAAAATCACTATAATACAGATGAAAACAAAAATGTAACAACTTTGTCGAAGACAGTTTTTTTTCTAGAGAATTCTGTGGAGCTCTAAATGCTAATTTCCACTTAAATGCATCTCCCGGACCATTGTGCATTAATTGATCTTCTAATTGACCCTCCTACCAAAACTCGAGATTATAATATGACATTATTTTCAGACACAATTTTCGTTCATGATTCTTCGATCACTTGCGAATAACATGTTCTTCCGTTGAATGGAATACATGTTTGATATAGGGAATATTACAAAATAAAATAAAATATATTGAACATTTTATTAGAGTGAAAAATTCAATGTTAATAATAATGATAGAGGAAGTGTTATTGTAATTCCTCCAAAAAGGTTAGGAATTATTTACAACGATAACCCATATTTTATTGGATTTACGGCCTTTCAATAAAAGGCTTTGTTTTATAGATTTTCCCGGTCCCTAACATCATATTCTTCCTAATGCGAAGTGAACTGAATATTTCTGCAGGTGCAACTTAATTCGTTCCGTTTCGACATAGTCGAATCGTGAATCCTCGACATCTGTCAACCCAATATTGTTTACAAGCCTCTGAATTTTGCGCAACCAATTGAATATTTATTGCCTTGAGAATGTCGAATTTCGTCGCAAATATGCACAAGGGAAGCTTTGATGTACTGTTTCCATTGTAAGAAAAGTGCGGCTGAGGCACCTCGAATTCTTGTGGAAGTTAATGGTGACTCTTCACCATCGGATGGATCGGATAGAAGTGATTTTAGTGTTAAAGAGTTTTCCGGTCAACCGTAAATTCAAACATTACCGAAGAATGAGAGATATTACTTGATCAAGATTCGTGTCAAACGCATACAGAGCTATTACATGTTCGAAATGTTGCTTGGGCAAAAGGTCTTGTTTGCATCGAATCGTTACCGGGGACGAAAATGGATTCACTACGATAACCCAAAGCGTAAAAGATCGTGTGTAAATCCAGGCGAACCAGGGACATCAACGCTGAAACCGGATATCTATGATGCAAAAGTTTGTAAAGGAAAGGTGGGATCAAATGGGTGTGATCCACTATGAACTACTTAAACCTGGTCAAACGGTCAATGGAGACTTCTACAGGCGATCCGTTCAAGGCGAGCTATTGCTGAAAAACGCTCAGACTGTGCAACCACACACGATTCGATAATATTCCATTATGACAACGCTCGGCCTCATGTTGTTGTTCGAGTTCAAAACTGTTTGGAAAATAGCGGATGAGTTGAATTTTACTATCAAAATTCGTGCTCTGTGAAAAGTTGGTTTCTTAAATATAGACCATTTTATGGCTACCACAATCGAACCATTGAAACCATAGTGAACAAATTTCGAACGAGTAGGACATCACAAATATTCACGTTTTCATGAAATAGTTTGAACTATTTTTGCTGCGAACGGGTTTCGATAAATTACATACCAATCGAATCGCAAATTCTGTGAGAAATGTTTGTTTCACTCTATTAGACATCCGACCAATGTACACAGAGTACGCACAGAGGAAAATATTGCAGACGTAGCCCTCAGAAATATTGAGAACCGTGTAATATCGAAGATGAAGACGACCCAAGCTACTGTCGATTATCACAGTTTTTTTATGGCCCAAAATGCAATCATGAAATCTGACGGAAATGTGGTCTAGAACAAACGGCGATAAATGGTACACAGCAGTTTCCAAGTTCCAAAAAGTATTGTTCGAGTCATTCTTTAAAAAATATGGTCATGCATCTGTATATAAATATTTCCCTTAAAAAACATAAATAATGACTCTGAACGGCATATTTCAATAGATTGGCTATTTGGTGAGAAAATCACTTCCACAGAGTTTTAGCTCATTCGGTTGAAAACTGAGTTTATATAAAACGTATAAAGAAATGACATATTTGTTTGTCAGACTTTTTTCTCACAAAAATAAAAACCTAGCAACATCGAATCAACCTTATTTTTAAACTTTTGTTTGATTCCTAGACTGTTCCTGTAGGACCTTCTACTATAGATATATTTTTGATTGAATTGCAAACTACCCTTTCGTTTTTGGTGATGAATATTTCAAGTAATGATCGTTCCAAAAATTGGAAGGCCTTTTCGAAACCTCCGATAATTTCTGTTCAAGGTTAATTTTTTGCTTTTACAAAAAGATTTTTTTTTTGAAATTTTCTACATTTAACCATACATCTACAAAGGGACCAAAAACCGGGTTTTGTAGTGTTTTAGAAAATCTACTGTAATTTTGCAAATATTGCTGTAAGTAAAAAGTCATTTTTATATATAGTGTATCACCAAAACCTCTGTGAACGTTTCATAATTATACGTTCTGCCGACCGATCAATGTTTTGATTAAGTTAGGGGTGCGTTTCATCGTAAATACCACAAGTGCGAAGACAACTTCCGATTTGATTTATGATTTTTTTTTCTCTCTATATTACAACTTTCGCTGGTTCATCAATCTAATTTTTTTCTGAAGAATGTCAGGAGTAAGAATGGAACTTTAGCGTGAAAGGTAAGAATGTTACAACTACGTCAGATCGCCCCGTCTGCGTTACGATTATTACTTATCGAAATATTCATCATCATCAATGTTTGGATATCTGTCAACATTGAATGAATCATATTGTGTCATGCTACTAACCATTCACGAATATATAGCCTAACATGCATGGGTGATTCAGATTCTTGACCGAATGACAGTATTCGCTTTTGTTGCACCAAATGGATATACGCATTGAGCATATCCGTTGATTGCTTGATTGTTGATTGCATATCCGAGCTGTACCTAACATCGCCATCGAAGCCTGCGTACAAGTTTGAACCGCATATTTGGTTCCATTCTTCTTCTTCTTCTCAAATGGCACTAGCTTTCCTAAAGGACCGTCTCAACGTAGTATAACATGCGTAATTTTTTATTAGTAGGGGAGGGGGGGGGGGGGGTGGTAAAACATGCTTCCCAAACATTAAATGCAGTTTCTTGCAACTCAATATACTGTTTTTCGAATTAAACGGCCAAATGTTTTATAAAAAATAGTTTTTCAATGTTTTTTTTACTGAAATTAAAACAGACCGAAAAGTAAAACATTTGTGTCGGTGTGGGTATAATGGACATATAGTGTCAAACTCAAAAATGACATTCACACACGGAACCATATGTGATTTTCGGTTTTAGTTTCCCTCTTCCACTTTTGATCAGTATTCATTGTCATAGGGTGGTTTAAATATAATAGAATAACATGTAGAAGGTGTTCTCATTATCAGAAATCTGAAATTCAAAATGTAACCATACAAATCAACCACCTGTCCATATTACCCCCTCTGTCCGTATTACCCGCAGTTCCCCTACTTAGTTGAGATTTATATGCCATATAACACGCCTTGAATGCATTCTGAGTGGCAAGCTCTAGAATACGCGTGACCACTGTGCAAATCGGAGAGAATTTTTCTGACGAAAAATTCCTCCGACCAGAACGGGAATCGAACCCGCCCCCGGGATGTTGGGTGTGACGCTAACCACTCGGCCACGGGAGCACATCCCCATTCTAGCTATAGCGAATAACCGCTGCACAGACAAGTGCAGAGTGATAAACGATACATGAAATATTTGCGGAGAGCGGCGAATGAGAGAAGACCTAAAACGAGAGAGTTTTTGTTTTGGGGTTCTACTGTACACCCTACTTCGCTTTACGGCTTAGATACGTTCCACGAAACTTGGCCGCAAAGCGAAAAGCAAAGAAATCAATTATACAATACAAATTCAATCGGATCAGTTCTAAATACGGAAAATATGTAACATGATTTATCATTCAAAACACATATTTTCATTTTGTTTGAACATTTTAGGCCGTAAATCGAAAACGTGCTTGAATTCTAGATGGCCGTTATGGCGAAATGCCGTATAAAGAGCGGCCGTATAGCGAGGAATGGATGTATATAGATTTCAAGGGATAGCAGCGTTGAAACTGGAAAATATAATCTGACTACCCTTCCCTGAGCATCTAGCTTATTCACATAGTTTGCACTCTCTGACAATTATGGGTCAGGATCTGCTGCATTAATTGAATATTCGTTTCGTTTTGCGTAGTCCGTATGATTCTGCACCGAAACCGATCATGGCGGTTTGGTTTGTTTGAACAAGATGCCGAATAGATTCTTCAACTGAATGAGAAAAAAGAAGAAGAAGAATTTGTTTGCCAAATTATCTTTACATCTCGAAAATAGCGTTAGTCAACTGCTGGAATCATAAAACTATGGTGTGTATTCTTCGTGCGTTTGAAAAATTACACACTCTAAAATGCGTAGCAAGAGCTGCCGTTTGGGGTGCAACATAAGCGACTGTTTCATTCAAAGACTCAAACCGAACGCAGCATAACATGTTGAAAACTCGATACCAAAAATGTAGCGAATCACCGCGATCGATGCAATTCTTTTCGAGAGGAGGTTGGTTCATCCGATGTGAAATATAACGCCCGATAATGCTATCGTTCGAAACATTGTTCATCGGATGTTGCCGGGCAATACGGCATCGCTGTTACAATGTATGCTTGCAACATGAACCATGTTGAAGCGTAGAGGGTGAAAGCATGAATGGAATGCTACATTGTATGGTGGGTTATACGTTATGCGTTACGTTTGTGTTTACTGTGGTTTGATGGTGTCATATGTTTACATTGCGCTGAAATGATGTTTGGGCAAGAATTTCAAGCATGAATTTCTACAGTATTCCTGTAAGAACTGAAAAGATTGGTTTGCGAGTCTGAAGAGTCTGAAGAAACTATTGATAGTGAGTTATTTCACTTAGAGTCTAAGTGTTAGACTATGGTTGAACTTTTAGCTGTTGTTTAGCACTCGAAGTTATGCGATCGGCATGCTTTTATGGAAGAAAATGCATGTGTAAAATGCATACCACTATTGTATGTGTGTTCCACTGTTGTATGTGTGTATATAATGATGAGGGTTTTCAACTGTTATTATTGGTTTTGGGACAGTAGAACTACCATGAGTGTGGTCCAGTTTGGAATGCTTTAGTTGCTTCTAGAAAAAATTGTTCGAATTATAAGAGAAAATTTTCACTCAAACACTTCAAAATATATGATGCTTTACCAAACTATTTTCAGGATTTAATACTTACTGCCAGAGTAGACTTCTTAATATAATAACTTTTATTCACAAATGTTTGATAGAATAGAATTTGATAGAATGTTTTTTTTTTTTTTTTTCCAAAATATATATTTTTATAAAGGCTCATATGGCGTTAGCCTCACGGGGCCGGGAGTTCAATACAATTGTTCTTATTATCTATGTTAGTAATATGTAACCGATTACTCGCGGTTGGCTCGAGGTTAGTATTACAAGTGTTTTCGTAATTGGGATGTTGCTGTCTCCAATGCTCTGTACGTGTGCCCGACACGGGATACTTCCTATTGGGATGCAGCTGACCATTAATCAGCAACGCCCCCCTAGTCTGTACCTCATATCTAGAATCATAGAATGTTGACAGTTGATATTTCAGCCAAAATTGGTCTTATCAATTTTTTGGCAGGTTGCGATTGAAGTGAAATGCAGTAGAAGTGTCAACTGATTACTTTATAGTTGCATTCCACTTCTTGCAACTATTGTCTATGTTTTCGTGTTAATAAAACTTCAAAACAACTGCTGTCTCCAAACTATGTAATTTTAAGACCGAAGAGTGAATTATATTAATTATAATTTTTGACTATTTTTCGAGACATTTACATGATTGATTTAAGGTCGAAAAATAGTATAACTCGAAACTGTAGACATGGGTCATCAATCGCAGCCTGCCAATTAATTAATAAAACCAGTTTTGGCTGTAACTATCGTTATAACATAATTTGAGGAGCTGGTTGGTACTCTACTACAAGTATGTTGGGAACCGGTTTTGCCATCTTGGTCATGGCATAAAAACTCTTGTACTTATTATCAATTGTGTTCGCGGGAGGACTCAAAACAAAAGATTCACTGGAAAAAGGCCACAGATATGATGAAGTAGTGTACACACTAGAGTACAAATGAAAATGGTCATCTTAAATTCGGTGTTTTTCAAAAATTTTGTTATGGTGCCAAATGTCTTCAAATCGAGATCTACTGTCATCTCGAATTTTTTTTTGGTCAAAAATCGACTCTCTGGGTCTTCGTCGTTTTTTCGGAATACGAGGCAAAACGTATGGAATCAATGAAAATTTTCATCTCAATTTTTCATACGGGAGTACCTGCGAAATGTTGTTTTGCACGATATAATACCCTGTGCAAAGTATTAGTCAAAAATTGAGTTTGCAAAATCACCCAAGAGGAACGTACATGAAATCGGTGGTTTAAAAAAAAATGTTGGTGCCAAATGTTAGGAATTGCATATAACGTCGAGTTTTATTGTTATCACAAAAAAAATGTTTTTGTCATAAATCGACTTTTCAGATGAAAAATAACCGAATGCTAAAAAGTTAAATTTTTGACAAAAAAAATGGGTGGGTTATATCTATGATAGTACCGCAAGGTTGACGTGGGACTACCTTAGCTTAGTAATCATTTGTTTGTATTAATTAAATTTTTGATTGAATGAAACAATTTCCGAATTTAATTGAATTCAATATATTTGTGTTGTGAGAAAAAATTTGAACAAATGCAATGTCTCTAGTGTCTGCACGATCTTACCAGGTACCTAAGTTTAGAAGACCGTGTTAGGGAAACGCATTCTAGTCTGTACAAAGGTAAGCGAGTACAAAAGTACTCGCAGTTTGCATGTATTTTCAATGCCGATTTCCCCAGACACCTTGGTTTAGATGTCTTTATAGGTAATCAGATTTCAGTCGGAGCAAAAATACTCCCGACTTGCATGAATTTGCAATCCCAATTTTCCTAGACACTTTGGTTTTGAAGCCTGTGTTGAGGAACCATATTTTAGTCGGAACAAAAATGCCCTCGACTTGCATGTATTTGCAATGCCAATTTCCCCTCGCTTCATGGATTTGAAGTCTGTGTTAGGGAAACACATTTCAGTTGGAACAAAAATACCCCCGACTTGCATGTATTTGCAATGCCAACTTCCCCACGCTCCTTGGATTTGAAGTCTGTGTTAGGGAAACACATTTCGGTGGGAACAAAAGCTCCCCCTACTTTCATGTATTTGCAATGTCGGCTTCGCCAATGCTGCTTGGTTTTGAAGTCTGTGTTAGGGAACACATTTTGGAGAGAACAAAAGCCCCCCTACTTTCATGTATTTGCAATTCCGATTTCCCCAAGGCTGCTTGGTTTTGAAGTCTGTGTTGGGCAATCCGTAAAGCGGGCCAATCAAAACGAGGCAGTAAGGGCGTTTAGATAACGCTTAACATTTTACAGTTATTCAATTATTTACCTAATGGAAAATAACACTTTACTAACTACTAGATGCGTAGAAATATTCCCTATCAATTGATGCAAACATCTTTCCGATTCAGTAGAAAATGTTCGAGTTATAAGCATTCGAAATCTTGCATTTTTTCCTGCATGTTCAGTGTTTATGTTTTCATTTTACCCCCCATATATTCCGGTTAGACGTAGTCCCACGTCAAAAACTACGTGCATCTTTTTATTGAGTCTTCTACTTGGATTTGAGAAAATGAATTTGAAAAAACAGGAAGTGGGTTATATCTATGGTATAACCGCAAGGGTGACGTAGGACTATCGTTGATTTAGAGATCATTTGTTTGAAGTTGAATCTAAATCCATTCTGAATGAATGAATAAATGAATATTTGGGAGACTTCGAAAACGAGAGCGTTACGTTGGAGGCACAAGGTTTTATGCATCCAATATAGGATACGTAAAACCTTGTTCTGAAGAATAATCTTCAGAAGCTAACCTGCTAACTGTACTTGATTGACAAATCACAAACCCAAATGTATTATATGGATATTTTATGGATAGAAAACATTCAATTAAACTCTTTCACATGAATATATTTTGAAAATTCCCAAAGGAACTGGCAGATTATTTTCAGTAACGATTAGTTATTTCCACATTTTCCTCGATACTGGAAGCCCACCAGTGGTTAATGCCAACTTAATAACCACCTGTTAATAGCACTTGATTGAAACATATTTGGTCACAGTGTTACATGGATAGAAAACATTCAATTAAACTCTTTCACATGAATATATTTTGAAAATTCCCAAAGGAACTGGCAGATTATTTTCCAGCAATGATTAGATCTTTCCGGAACTTTCTCGATGCTGAATGGCATCCTAACGGAAAGAGTTCTGCGCGTGTATGTGTCGATCCTTCGCCGTCCACCTCCTCCAGCACGTTAGGCAACGATGTTGTCTTGTCGATGTCCTCACGAAAGATGAATGTGTCTCACCACCAGAATATCGCTTAAGTATGCTTTTTGTGTGTGATTGAATCGAGAGAAGGTGTGGTTTACGATGGCAATTTGGAAGGCAAACTAGAGGGGAATGAACTCTCTGAGCTCGGAACTTTCGGCGACTGAGCAATAATCGATTGCGGGCGCATACAATATTGGATACGGAAATATCCTACTGATGGGGAAGAATAATCTTCTGAAGCTATCCTGTTAATTGCGATTGATTGAAAAACCACAAAACCAAATGTATTTGATCACAGTGTTACATGGAAAGAAAACATTCAAATAAACTCTTTAACATGAATATATTTTGAAAATTCCCAAAGGAACTGGCAGATTATTTTCAGTAACGATTAGATATTTCCACATTTTCCTCGATACTGGAAGCCCACCAGTGGTTAATGCCAACTCGATAACCACCTGTTAATAGCCGCGCGTGTATGTGTGTGTAGCGATGTCTTCCCAGGGAACCGTTTGTGGCATCACTCTCCTCCTGATAGATTCCCTTCTGGCCTAGGGTGCACAAACAGGCTCTTGGTGACACCGTTCATCCGCGCTTTCATGATAAATAAAGAGCTTCACCGCAACAGCGACAACATGCTCCAATCGCTGTTCAATTTGAACTGAGTGGATTTCCGAGCGCCGCTCGCTTATATACCGATTGGTGATTTCAATAGCCTGTTTTGAAAGCAATTTTAAGACTATTGAAACAAGTTTTTGGATCAAAAAGTAACAAGTATATAACGCGTAGGCATTTTATCTTTCGAATGAAGTGTTTATCATACCATTTCGTTCAGTTGTTTAGGAGCTATTAACGCTCAAAATCTCGGTCTCCGGCGTAACGCTTTCGTTTTCGAAACTTTGATTTTACACCCCGGTATAGAAATGAAAGACGTAGTCCTACGTCAAAAAGTTTAACACGAACACATTACAGACTAAATATATTTTACTAGCAGACCCGGCAAACTTCGTCCCGCCCAAAATTTATGTTTTGTTATCAATACCTCCAAACGTTCACGTTTTCTTACTTACGATCGTGGGTCCCATCGCAGAACTGTTAATTGACTCATCTTCTAATTGACCCTTTATAATTTACTTTTAATATAAAATTCCAAGGACTTCTACCAAAACTCGTCATTTCAGATTATTTTCAGATACAATTCTCGTTCATGATTTTTCAACCACTTGCAAATAACATGTTTCTCCGTTACATCGTATAAATGATTGATACAGAAAATATGATAGAATGAAGACAGCCCTGAATCGGATAATTCCTTCTTCGAGGAAACTTCGAGATTCTCATCAACACATTCGGCGATCCATTTTTATTTATATAGATAGAAAACGGTATAGGAGTGCGTTTTATCACATTAAAATCTATTTCCACTTTCGAACAAACATCAATTTCGTTGGCGCAAACATCAGATGAACTAACAACGCTTGTCACTATGTAGTTGTGGAACATATGCGAATTGAATTTTCCGAAATTCCAATTTTCCACCAGAGTTTTCCGAATGGTTGGTCATGTTTGGTTGAAATATGTGTAATAATTTTATGGGACTCCCTCTCCATTCCATAGGAGGGATGGGTGTCATACTATCATAGAAACATTTCTCGTACCCAAAAACCCTCACATCCGAAATTTGCTTGATTAGTTCTCGAGTTATTCAGCCTCTCTACCCTTCAGAGAGAGGGGAGGATTATCAAACCACCATAGAGACAATTACTGCCTCCTAAATCCTCAAATCATGCCAAATTTGGTTCCGTTTGCTAAATTAGTTCTTGAGTTATGCAGAAATTTATGCTTCATTTGTATGGCAGTTTCTCCACCCCTTAGAGAGGGAGGATGAGTGTCTATACACCATAGAAACATTTATTGCATTCTAAAACCTCCACATGTCAAATTTGGTTCGTTTGCTTGATTAATTCTCGAATTATGAAGAAATTTGTGTTTCATTTGTATGGCAGTCCTCGCCACCCCCCGTCCCTTATAGAGGGGAGTGGAGTGTCTATCCAGCATAGAAACAATTTTTGTACCCTAAAACCTCCACATGCCAAATATGGGTTCGTTTGCTTGATTAATACTCGAGTTATACTGAAATTTGGGTTTCATTTGTAAGGCAGCCATTTGTTTCATTTGTGAGGCAGCATCGATCGGTTCAGCAGTTTCCGAGTCCCTAAGAATCAGACAGACAGACATACATACAGACAGACAAAAATCCATTTATATATATATATATATATATATATATATATATATATATATATATATATATATATATATATATATATATATATATATATATATAGACTAGCTGACCCGCGTTGTTCTGCCATATAAATTATTTCTAAAGAATAAGTTGTTTAATAAAAAATAACCAATTATTTTAAATGAGTTGAACTGTTCAAACGATCTACAAAAATTTATCCAATGTGATCAATAATGAAGAACAAATAAAACGATTTGAACGAAATTGTATTTGGTGTTTAAGTTGTCGGAAATGACGGTGCGCATTGTCATTCAATAAACAAACGTGAAACATTCGTGGCTCCTGTGTCCTGTGTTTTGGACGGTTAAGAACCGCTATTAAGAACAAAAGGGCCAGGTTTATTGACGAAAAAAGTGTTACTCATCCAAGATAATGCGCGGCCCATTCTGCTCGCGTAACTCAAGAGCAATTGAAAAAAATTAGATGGACTGTGTTCGAGCATTCTCCTTACTCTCCAGACCTCGCCCCTAGCGACTATCACTTATTTCCGGTGATGAAACAGGCGTTCGGCGGTCAACGATTCGATAACACTTAAGAAATTCGTGACGCAGTTACATCGTACTTCAAAAAGTTGGACGCTACGCTCTGAATAGAAAAACTCGTGCCACGCTATGAAAAATGCCTCGAACGGCGATTATGTAGAAAAATAGAAAATAAAACGTAGATTACGAAAATCACTTTGTTTTTCATCCTAGCCTTATTTTTCCGCGATTTCCGAGGCACTGAAACTTATTTTTTCAACGACCCTTGTATTTGTGTTTGACTTACCAAAGAAAAGAGTAAATAAAAAAATGCAAACCATTCCTTTTCTTGATTCAATACATTTTATTACATAAATGTATAACTGCTGGGCCCCGTTTATAAATTGGGAAATCAAAGATACGCCAGGCTTCTTCGAAACTTTAAATGTATCAGCCAATTTGGTAGCACACTATTTCGTTGTTTTCATTCAATCGAGGTGTATTCACAATCGGTATTTACACAGTCATACATTGCAAATGTATTTACTGTAGTGACTCGCCAGTAGCTCCGGAGCTGTATAGGGATGTTTTCATGCATCCATTCTATAGTCCGGCACCAAGTGATTAACATCTTTTTCTTACATTGAAAAAGTTCCTGAGTTTAACTTCCTGATTTAATTTAATTTGTGTTTATTCGCCAACAGGCTCGGAGCCCCAACGGTTGTCTTAGTAATTACTCGAAGTTGTTTTGATATTTAGAAGACATAGTCCTAACTTAACTATTTTTCTATGAATCTCCTTGCATTTCCGCCTAAACTTCATCCATAATATGAGATCATTATCAGAGACAATTTTCGTTCAAGATTTTTCCCCACTTGCAGAGAATGTGTTACACCACAGAGAAATGGAACACAAAGCTCAATGTCGTACATTTGCACAACTCGAAAGGATTACAGAATGCAATATTGCGATCCGTTCGGATAATTCTGACTCGATCGAATTTCAGAATACGGGAGAGTAGCTGATCAGTAGACGCATCTGGAGTTTCCGAGGAAATTACACTATCATTTTCCTAAGGACATTTTTGTCGATTAACCGAACTAACAATGTGCGTATGACGTAATCCTCGCTTCTGTCATTCAACCGAATACATCCAGCAACGTTTTGGACTGAATATGTGTAATGTTGTAATTATCATTGAACACTTATTCTGTTGTTTGAACACACGTGTTGTAACGTCATATCAATGCATGTATTTCGACTTGGCAATAGCAAAAGCTGTGTCGGGGTTGCTCATGATAGCGTCTCGCAAGTGAATGTATTCTTCCTCACACCGATTCTGTTTTTTGTGTCGTAGAAATCACATTCGTTTGCTCTCCATATTTGAGGCCACAGTGTAAGTCAGGAGAAAATTGTATGACTAAAATCCCGGCCGCTCTGAAGGGACATCACGGATATTGCAAAAATATTAAACAAAGATATCCCATCACGGATACTTCAATCATCATGAAAATCATTGCTCATTTTTAATCAATATTAATACACATGAGGTTAGAGGAGTCAAAGCAAAAAAGAGAGGGTACTTGATGGATTTGTGTCAAACGTTGGTTCGCCAACAATCGACTATGGATCTTCTGACTTACACTGTGGTCTCACATATTGCCACTGTTTGTCACTCCGAATATATTTTAGGCGTGTTTCTTGTCACAGAAATCTCAACCAAGTACTAATAAGAACGACACGACCAAGCAATACTATATTGAGACGGCACACGCTAGGAATGTTAGGAACGTTAGTACAATTGAATAAAATATGAAGAGCATCGTATGAACCATGCATGTCAATGATGAACTCTAGATATTGTTTCTTCTTTGAACCACATTTTCTCGCGTCGTTGTGCATTTCCCTAACTGTCATTTATCAACGTAAATAAAATCGTATTGTTTTAAAAGCCAACGACGGTTAAGTTATTTGGAGATTGTTTGTACACTAAATAGTTAAAACACAATTAAAAATATAGATTGGGGAAGGGAGGTGGGATTGGCAGGTAAAAATTTTGGCTTATGTGTATTTTTTTAAACCAAATATGATAAAAACATACAAAAAATATACAATAAATTTGATGGAAAAAAATAAAAAAATTTCAGAACATTTTTTTCTGCATAGGACCACCCTAATCGGTATTTAATATACTGTAATCGGTACCCTAGCGGCATCATATATAGTTTACGACCTATTCTAATGCCAAAGAAGTTTTTTGAGCATAATTTCATATAAATCGGCCGAGCCGTTCCGGAGTAGTTTGACCACGAACATCGTGACACGAGATTTTTCTATATATAGATTATTCACCGGGTGGATTTTTTTTCTTCTGATTTACTTCATTACTATTAATCCATTATGAAGCAACAAGTTTCGTACATTCGTTCAGCACAACTGTCGGCTTGCCTCAGCAAAGGACGTGTTTATTGCGCTGTTTCTTTTTTCCTTTGGATATATTGATGCACGATGGCTAGCTACGATTGTTTTGATATATTCAAATTGTGTTTTGAACAATTTGAGGTGCACATATTGTATAGAAATTTCCCAACCATTCAGTAGTTTGTTTCAACAAAACTAATTTTCTACGTTATGATAGATGCGTAGAAATATTTCCAATCGATTGACGCAAAAATGTCTGCGATATATCAATAAATTGTCGTGTTATCAACGTTAGCAACATGGAGCAAAACCAAATATTCAGAGTTCAAGGTCGTCTGACAGTACAGCAAAATCGCATTGTATTATGAACTAAGCAACGGAATACGAATTGTTGTTCATAAAACCAGCTACTGAAACCACATTAATTCGAGATAGATTAATGAATCCATGTTAATGAATGCTCTGAATGATATCGGACACTAGAGAAAAAATAAATAAAACAAAACAAAGAATGCTACAAATCTTGGCAGCAATTTTCGCCTCCGAAAATCCTTTATAAGCGTTGAGACACAATTGCGAAACGCGTTTCGTGCTGCATACAGCTTAGTCGAATAAGAAATTATCCCCATAAATCCCACCCCGTAGTTTTTCTCACTCAAATTAGCATCTTAATGAATTCTTAGAAGGCACTCGTCGCATGAAGCTTGGGATCTGCATACATTTCGAGATTCCTAGAAACGTGAATAAGAAAGCTGCACAGAAGCTGCAGCCAAGCATGCATCTTGTGGGAGGGGCGGGACGAATGCAACGCACCCAAAGTGAGGTAAGTGGCAAAATAAATAATTTTAATTAAGACCATACCCGAGACCGAAGTCCGGCGTGAAGAAGGGTATTGCTGGGTCGAATCCCACCAGAAAAGCCAAGCAGGTGAAAATGAAATCAAAATTACCAGAGGAAGGCAGCACACAAAAACTAGGTTACGGTCGGTTGGATTCACATTTAGATTTGCAAACACACTGTGTCACAAACTGCTTGCTTGTGATGGAGAGGGAGAGGAGGGGGGAAAGCGTGCAAATCAGGACAACTGCAGTGCAGTGAATGTTCGTTCGAATGCGAGAGGAACCTTGAAATCGAAAATACGAGAAATTGTTACACCGGAGCGTTGGGAAAACGTTGGGATAACGCTGAGTGGGGAACCAAGTGCCAACAAAATGTTCCGCAGAAGCAGGAAGAGAATTTGGAAAACGAAAAGTGTAAGCTGTAAAATTTTAACTTTCATCGTTAGTGCTAGTTTGTCGGGGGACCCTTTCTGTTTTTCTATTACTATTCTGCAAACCACTCCCGCATCTTGGATTACAAAGTTCGTCAGTATTGTTTTGCAAAGCGAGTCAACTTTGGATTCTTTGTCATGGCAATTATGTTGCAACATCATAACTATAAATTAGAGTCGGTTTTTCATTGCTGCCACTGGATGGTGGGCTGATAGGGCGGATGTCGTTTGGTTTGTGTGTAGGGAAATTGGGGTTTTCATTTAGTTAATTGCATAACTTTACATTTGTAGCACAACCTCTTCGAACTGAGTTTCAGCACATACATCTCTGGGCTGTTCGAACCGAGTGTCGGGTTGTCGAATTGTGCATAACTCAACTGACACCATTTCGGAAGTGAGTCAGTGAAAAACGATCCTTATCTTCGTTCGTAACTACCGAAACACCCTGGAGATTATTGATAGCAGTTTTCTTGTTTTGTAGGGTAAATCTTTCCATTCTGAAGCTCTCGTTTGAGAGTTGTTTAAATCGTGAAATAATTCCCAAAACAGCAACTGGGCTTCGACTTTCTGTCGAATCTCTTTGGGACGATAGATGTGGGAGCGACTCAACACGCACGTGATTCCCGTCTTATTTAGCCAATTATCCTGATAGCACATGTCAATGCCGTGTCTATGCAGCAGTGGGGGCGCATTTGTACATCGACAGAACATTGTCAGGCCGCAGTCAACATGCGGTACAAAGCCCTCAAATTCCTCTTGGTTTGTAAACTACAAAGGGCGCCTGGCAGTGGAAAGTGGGTCCACTGTCCCACTGTTCGCCGCATAGTTGGGAATATTCGCTGAAACACGCAATTTTACAGCCGTCAGTCGTCTAAATCCTGTCGGCTTAGAACACGCGTGGGTGGGGACGGTTCCCCCCGCTCGATTGGAACACTAACAAAGCACGTCACTAAACTGCGTATGCTTGCACCCGTCGTTTGCATGTCATTGCGGAAATGATGACTGGCTAAATATTGCTGGCCTGTCAGAGGAGCAGCAGTGGGACTGTCTAATGTGACTATGTTGATTGAATCGCACGAGAAGTTGAAAGGTAAAATTGCGAGCGATAATCGTCAATATTTGATAACAAATGGGATATGACCGTTACGCAGAGCGGCAAAGGTTGAAGGTGGGATCTGATGAAATTTTACACCAATCGATTGATTGATTGATTGAACGGGGTGAATTTTGCGCAAAATTGTTTGTACTTTCTAGCATACTTTGGACGACAACTTTTCGTTTCGTAATTTGATTTCTAATGTGTTGGGAATTTCTTACTTTTAAAGTCGGGAGATTCTTAACGCATTCTCGTCGGCGCCCCAAAAAAACCCTAAACCCAAAAATATATACACCGTGAGTTAATTAAGTTTCAAGACTGGTGATGAAAATGAACTTTTATACTCACTTATTCAAAAATCGAATTTAACAATATAAACCTAAAAATCGTCTATTATTTGTTAAAAAATATTTTTAGCAGATTACTGTCCCGATTTTCTAGTATTTGGTGGCGGATTCACAGAAATGTAGATATCATTTTTTTAAATTGAAGACGTTTCAAAACCTTATTGTGGCTTTTTCAGAAACGTCACATAAAAAGATTCTACACGCAATTTTACATGAAAAGAAATATGTAGATTATTATTCAGAGACTAAACGTTCTCGCAATAAAACAATTAGTCGAATTCTGTGCTTTCAGGAAATATTATTGCGTAACTCCTGTCATTTCCGTCGCGTCTCTCGGGTTCTGTTTGAAAGGAGCCCTTCTAAAGCGTTTTAGGATCAACTTTCTTTACTTTTCCTTCTATTACGGGTTTCTGTCGATGGTCGGATGTTCTCCAAGCTGCTTTAAAACATTATATCATTGGAGAAAATTCAACAGTTCACCTAGCCCTCGAGAGCATAGTTCAAAAGGAACTTTTGATACCAGCGATTGACCAGAAACCTTCAGAATAGGCGAAAAGAAGAGGTGTTATGTTCCATGAGGACAACACAAGGTTACACAACTCTGGAAGCTTGATTGAGATGTTTTGATGCATCCACCATAGAGTCCGAAACTGACACCAATCGATTACCACCTTTTTATCGCATTGCAAGTGATGAGAAATTGGGATCAAGTGGAGATTGTAAAAATCTATTGCTAGAGATTTAGCCAACATACCAAGACTTCTATGAAAGAGACATTTTGAAGTTACCCTTAGGATGGCAACAAATTTTACAATGAAACGGTGCAAACCCAAATCGGACAATCCAAAGCATGTTAAAAAAAATTGAATTTCACGCAAAAATAATGGATTTTTTTTCCCAACCTAATATTTGAGTGATTTTGCTTAACATTTTTATCAAGTAAGAAGTTATGTTCAAGTCATCTGAATGCCCAAAACTAATATAAAAGAACAAGTTCACTTTACGTGGATCGTGTATGGACCTTGATTTAAATACCAATAAAGAAAAAAATCATGCGAAGAAGGGTTAATATATTCTATTCAATGTAATGGCAACTGGAAGTAGCGCATCCAATTCATGCGATTTATGAAAGCCTCATCGAATTTTGTCAACCATGTATATTTAGGCAATTAAGAGGAGGGGGACCCCGGTCTGGAAGATCGAAGAATCGAGTTTTTATTTTTTTTTTGCATTTTGGGAAGCTTATACCCTCAGAAATGTTGTCCTACTGTTATGAGCTTCTAAACAGGGATTTTTTTTTAAATCACTTATTTTGAACAAAAAAGGCCGCTGGTTTAGTAATTTTTCAAAACCTCTATTTAAAGTCTATTGTCCAAAGGTATTGTATTGTCCAAAGGTTTCGAAATATTCATTGGAAATCGCTCTGCGACATCCCGTTGCTTCAGAACCGATACCACCAGCAAGGTACCAATTTTTAGATAGCATCTACGCATCCAGCTGTCGACAGCGTAATAATCATTCTTCGTGCACTCAAAAAATGGAAAATACATCTTCAAATATACCTTAAACAATAACCAAAATAACCGAACATTTCACTTTATTCCAAAAATCCCGAAAATTCATTAATTTTCGACCTACCAGACAGGGGTCCCCCCTTAATGAATGCCTCGCCAATTCCATGTTTATTCTGTTTTTTTTTTGTGTCAAACCAATCCTCGAGCCGGAGTGAAGGCGATCTATCGTAGTGGTAACATCGGTGCCTCTCACGCTAAAGGTCACGAAATCAATCCTCATTCCCGACATTCTTCCAAAAATGGCAGTGTAAAGTGACGCACCGGTCAAAAGTGTTGAAAATCACTATAATACCGAAAAAAAGTCCTGAAGCCTACCCTAATAGAGGTAGGAGGAGTATCTATCCACCATAGAATCATTTATTGTACCCTAAAACCTCCACATGCCAAATTTGATTTCATTTGGTTGATTAATTCTCGAGTAATGCTGAAATTTGGGTTTCATTTGTATGGCAGCCACCCTTTAGAGAGGGGGTGGAGTGTCTAACCACCGTGAAAACATTTATTGCACCCCAAAACCTCCATATACGTAATTTGGTTTCGTGTGCTCGATTAATTCTCGAGTAATGCAGAAATTTGTGTTTCATTTATATCGAAGCCACCCCCCCACACCCTATGAGAGGGGGGAGGTCGATCTAACAACCATAGAATCATTCATTGCACCCTAAAACCTCCACATGCCAAATTTGGTTTCGTTTGCTTGATTAATTCTTGAGTTATGAGAAATTTGTGTTTCATCTGTATGACAGCAACGAACGAATTCTGAGGCGAGAAAATTTGGACGTCCGTTCAACAGGGTAGCAAAACTGAAACGGGATGAGCAAGGGATATCGCAATATTTATAGTACTTTTAGTACCAGCCAACGATATGCATCAACTACTAAACAATCATGACCGAGTGGATTTCGAAGCTGGTACACATATTTATAGTTTTTTGTGACTGGGCTGTTGAAACAAGTTTTTGGATCAATAAGTACCAACATCTCTCGTTGACCTTTTATCAACGGAAAGACGTGTTTACTATACTATTTCGTTTAGCCGGTAAAGAGATATTAACGCTCAAAACCTTATGCCTCCGCCCCAGTACAGTAATTAAAAACGTAGTCCTACGTCAAAAATTATAGTCGTATCTTTCGTTTTGAGAGAATCGAATTTCAGTTTTCCAAATGTATTATTATAACGTACGATTGCAATTATGATTTTATGATTACTGTTCATGATGTTTCAGAGGAGAATTTTTTGGTAGAAATTTCAATTTATGAATTGAATTGTTTGAGAGGGAGTTCAGTATAGACTAATTCGGAAAAATTGGGAATAATGCCATTACTTGTATATCCAATTAATTGTGCATTTGATGATTGAAAGGAAATGAATGAAATGAAAGGAAAATTAGCTTGATTTTCCGCCGTTCTCTGCACACTTTCGATTGTCTGGTTATGGTAGAGCTCTCCTATTCAATTTTGGGCGGTCTTCGTGACCTGCCGCCTTCGGACTACGAAAGCCTCCTTCGTTTGGATATATCGGACATGTAAAACCGCGAACAAACACTGATGAAAAACTCGGTGTACGCTTCGTATCTGGCGTTGTCCTCGTCCCACGATGGGTCCCAAATGGCGACGATGGCGGATGAAGGTGATACGGCTGGCGGAATATCACGATGGATGGTGGAAAGTGGAAATACGTTTCGGGAGCGCAAATAGAAACGTCCGCACTCTTTCACTTATAACTCGCTTATATTCTGGTAGGAAAAACTGGCACAAAGGCCAGTGAAAAAACCTACTTCCTTTCGTGAACATGTGTTGTGTGTTTTTAGTATCAGTTTTGTGTGTGTATGAGTGTGTACGTTTTCGTGCAGTTTTTGACGTCTATGTTCGTTGCAACATGACGTGTTGCCAGTGTTGCTGTTGCGTGTTATATTAGCGTGTGTGAGTAGTGTAGTGTATTATTATGTGTACATTTCATTTTAATTTACATTTCATTTCTTAATTTCATTTCATTTTAATTCGTTTATGTGGAGTACTCGTAGTAATCGTTGCTGTCGTCATCGGTTGTTCGTCACAAGGAGGCTTACTGTCATACGGTGGATGATTGCGATCGAACACTCGGTAAATGAAGAACTGAGTGATTCTCTAAGTAAAAATCTTTTTAAAAAAAAACATTCATTTTCTATTTTTCAACATTTTCCTTCTAATGCTTTCTGCAATATTTGATTTTCTTTTCTTCCTTTTGATATTTCGTGATCATGGTTATTTCAAACAAACTACCGTTCCTGATGTCACCTGATGAACAGGCCTTCTATTTAACAAAGGGTTCATTCAATGAGGATATTCAGGAGAAATGAGATTATATATTGCTGTTTTACCTTCACTACTTTGGTAGCTATAAAGGGAAAAACACTTTTTTAATTTATACAAATTCTGTTAATATCTTTTCAAATAATAAAGAAAAACTAGTTAACTTGACTGATTCATAGTTCGTCCAAAGCATTTTCGGTACATCGACAAACGAAATGGCAGAGGTAAAACAAATTCGTTCTGAACTTTATGCCAAAAAGCTGAAATAATTTCACCATAATACCCCATCTTTGTACTGCAGCAGACATTTTGGAATTCGGGGAAAAAGGGTATAAAACTTAAACTTGGCAACACTTTTATTTTATTTTGATTTCCAATTTTATCATGAATGGACACTAGAAGATCGCCTGCAAATTGTGCAGTTTTTTTCCGAAGATTTTACAGTTCATATTACATAATTTCCAACCAATCAATCCAATAACTATTCAACAATCCATCCATGTAATCACAGATCGTCTGCGCACCACTTCTAGTCTACAGGCTAACATACACGTACATGATGATGCTCGTAGTGGAACTATTGATCCGTTTTTTCTCGGAAGGGATGAAGATATAACAGTTATTAGTGACCGTTATAGGGCAAGGATCGCAACCATTATTGTTAGTGCTCTTCATGTGGAGGAGCTGTGGTTTTAACAAGACATACGCAACTGTGTGGCATGCGTGTTACACTTGTTCCATTGAAGTTAAAGTTCGACGAACGGATAATTCCGCGTAATGGACGTGCGATTTTTGGTAGAAACCCCGATCATTCTGATCACCCTAGTTCAGGATGGGTGAAAGTAAAATAAAAAATACAGGTCTTAAATTTTTCGGAAAAAAAAATAATGTAGAATGTTCAAGTAAAATCCTATTAATTTTTTCAGTAGATCATTTTTTCATGGAAATGCTGAATATAAAATATATATTTTTTATTGATTTGTCAAACTTTGCAATGGTTTGATTACGTTGTTCCAGTATAATGGACAGCATGCTTTTCTATATTTTTTCAATAGAAAAATCGAAATTTTTTTTTGATTTCGTATCTTTTAATTTGCTCGCTTTTGTTCGACTATCATCACATATTCCATTTAATACCATTTATTCAATTTTAACGAATTCACCTTTTTTGCAGAATAACCTGAAGCCCAACTCTATGAACCTTAAGCAAGGGGTTTACGAGATGGGAGTTAGTGCAGTGGAGGAAAAATTAATACTTCGCAATTATCTTTATCGAGCATGAAATAATCTAGAGTGAAGCCAGTTTAGTGTCTTACTGTATGATTATGTACGTTTTGTAGTTTGATTAGCCTCAAAACTGTCAATTTCATTTTTTCATTCTTTTATTTAATTTCAATTCAAATTTTCAGTGTTTTCTCTCCATATTTCTATTGGTTTCAATTCCATCCGCTGTCAAAAATATTCAATGGGTATTTTATTCAATTTATCCTTATTGGGTACGCGGTGATCGATTGATTGCTTTTTTTTGTTAGCGGACTCTGTAACACGAAAACAACTCATTAGAAGGTTTTTATATTAATTCAAACGATCCTGCGTCTCCACTGTTCTATTTCTTCCAATGGATTTATAATTATCAATGAAATGGAGCACATTGCAACTTTACAACTTTACTCCACCCATAAATATCATCATCTTATAAAACGGCTTGTAAATATCTATAACTTAATTCAAACACATGCGATAGGCATTCACGAGTATCTCCATGACTGACATGCTACATTGTACCGAAAGGCGACGGACAAAAAATGAATCCCCGAGCTTCCCATCTCCGCCCTCCCCACCTGCCTGACTGACAAATATGAGAGCGAGAGATAGAGCAAATGAGGGATTCATTTAATTACGAAATCTGACAGGCGTTGCCTGTGGATGACCTTCAGCAAGAAATATGTCAAAAATGCCAGAAATTATTCCTACATTATTCCTACCTAACTTGGGTACCGTTAGTGTGGTACACAAGCAAGACCAAGAAGGACAGAAAAAAATAACCAGAGCGGAATTCTGTTGAATATCGGTGGAATCCTCAAAACGACAGCCTCTCCGAAGGGATCGACTTTTTGTTCTAAATCACTAAATTAAGCTGCTGTCTCGGTGGAGCAGCGAGCTAGAACCTACTGCCACTCTAGTTCTTATCTGGCCAGCTTCGTTTGCCGTTTGAACAGAGTGGATTCGCAGGGATACTTTCGGTGATGTGATTATCCCTGATACGCAAAGCAGACAGTGAGTGGGCATGGGGAAAATATTATAATCAAGTGATGTGAAAAGGGATTACGAGGAGATTTCCACCTAACTCGGTCCGCAATCGGACCATCCTTGACCAGTTACGGTCTCGGACAATGTTGGCTGGTCAGTTGGAAGAAATGTTAGAGCAATGGCATGTTCGAATGCGCGGCAACGAGAAAAAGGTATTTCCGTAACTATAATGATTAGTACAATGTTTATTACACTTGTCTGGTAGCGAGTGTTATCTGAGGCTGTCGGTTAGCGCTGGTAATTATGCTCCTAATGTGGTTGAATTTTCTTTTCTGGACGGGTAGTGTTAGTTCTGTTCGTTTCAAAACTTCATCTGAGCGAATATCGCACATATCTAGTAATTTGGCATCGACTGCGTGGGTGTGGAACGACCGCAACGTTTTGAAACAATGTTCGGTAACATTCATCAACTTAATTTAGCATCATAAACCAACGCGTTCCTTCGCAGAAGCTACTGCACAGGGTCTCGACTCCGAAACTCAACAGCAGTCCACTACAGATTGTAGCATATTAACTTTTCGCTCTACACAATATTGTGTCTGCCGAGCTATACCGAGCTAGATTGTTTTCGAGTGGCATTTGTTCCTTGTCAATCTAGGCCAAAGGATGCCAGGCCGTTTTGAATTGAGTTAAATTCGGCCCCACTCTAACTCGAAGAATGGATCTTCCGCCTAAGGCGGTTCTCACAAAAAATCGATTGACCTTTCCTTGCGAGGATGAGTGGGAGGTGTAGCAGACCGTATGGCTCTTCATCAAAATCAGTTGACATTTAAGTAGGGACTACGTAATGTCGTTTATGTTTTTCGTATCATTTTTTCCCCATATCCTTCCTATCGACTTGATTTTCCTGTGTAATATTTTTTGACTATCTATTATCCTTCTTCCATCAAACCCGGTACGATACGCATACTAATCCATTTCTCGTTGGAGATCTGAAAACGATTGCTTCACTTTAAGAGTGGCGAATTGTGCCACCTCAACTCCCGCGGGATATTTTGCAAGCATTTTCAGACTGCCTTAATGCTGTTAAAGTCAAATTCAATTTACCATCCTGTCTCAAGTCTCGCCACTCGCTCCGAAAGTGGAAATAAAAGTTTAAGAAAACATGTTTACCGGAATAGCAGGTCACCCACGTTGTTCAAAACCGGGCGAGCCGAGTGGGTGGGCGGAAAAGCCCCGCCAAGTGCCACTAATCATTGGCTACAGTGATAGAGAAAGAGGGAAAACGTTGATGTAGATAACGCGAAGTGAAAAGTAATCAAATCATGTAAAATAGCCCTTCAGCTCGACCGGATTCGGTCCTCACGGGGAAGAAAGCGACCACCACCTGCAGAGCGCCGACAGCAAGTGCAGCGACAATAGCGAGTGGGGGGTGTGTGGAAAAACGATTTTCCCTTCCGGGTGGGCAACAACAGCAAGGCAGACTTACAATCGGCTAAGAACTTCATAGTACCAGGGGATGTCCCCTTTTGCTACACGCTACCGATGATGACGATGCGTTTGTCCTCGCTCTCTCTCGGAGACGGCGAACGGAAAATCGGGGCGCACCGCACTCCGATTGGCCTTTACGTCGAGGGTTGTGTTTTTTGCTTCTTCGCTGAACCGTAAAGTCACGGGAGGAAAAATACCGTTGGCGAAGTTTGTGTTTGATTGCATTTGAATTTAATCACATTAAGTAGGAATAAAATTGTGTACAATAATATTTTGATGCGTTTCCCTCTCTCGTTGCGGAGGACAATTGTTTGAGGGCGGCATTGTTGCTTGAATCGAGAGGGGGAAATCAACAATGGTGTTAATTCGCAGAGATGTTTTGAAATCAAAGAAAGGTACTCAAGTTGAGAATTGTTTGCTGAAGGAATAGGGAATAAATCGATGGTTCAGATGGACAGCCAGACATACAGACAAAAGAATTGCTTTATAATAACTGCAGTACATTCATCGAATATAGTGTTACTTCTTAGAATATTCAAGCTGTTTTTGGCTTTCTTCCATCAGATCATAGAAAAATCATGTACGCTAAATACACTCGACACGTATTATAGGGGGTGGATACCACACCCAGGATCGAATTTTTGACGTAGAACTAAGGAAAAGTTTCATTCAATTTACTCACTTAATATAATACTTTAGAATGCATCGATATATTTAAAATAAACTTTTTAGTGAGAAGTTTCGGTAGACCCGACAAGGGCTAATGAAAACCACTGTTGTTCTGTAGAAGCAGCTCGAGATTGTATATTCATGATTCATTTTCCTGCTCGCGAGAACAATACACAAGCTGGTATATTTCGCAATTTGTTTCGTTTTTTCGATGCGCACTGCACTGAAGATGCATCGTAAAAATTTCTCATCTTTTGAACCTGGCGTTTTTTTTCGAACCTGACGAACACTGACACATACTCTGATTTGATGTCTGTATGTCATCAGAACAAAAATATGCTATTGAAATCTTGTAGCTTCGAAATTTTTGTTCGAATTGTGTGTTCATCTCCAGGTGTTCATTTATAACGAAGTTACAACTTTTCAAAAATCTCTAATAAGTTTCGATGTCCCATGCTCGTTTTTTTAACTAACACATATACAATGTTTGGCGTTTATTATTGACTAAATGTGAGCCAAGATGACTTCCCTATCTATATACCATCAGTTACATTCCATTTCTGGCTGAAACGGAGCGAATGATAGTGTAACATTTTGCGAGTAAATTTAAACTTTTTTAATCTGTACATGTATTACATAAACTACAGTTCACGGTTTTTCTAATACACTTGGCAAAACAGAAAAATGACATTTCACGATGAAACTTTATTATAAATCAACAAATGAGAATGAAAGATTCATTGTTTTGGAACTACTATTTCTAGGTTTGAATTATCAGACACTCATATTTTCGATTTGATAAGTATATTAAAAAAAATTGTTATGTTTGATTTTTCTGAAGTTCCTTTAAAGTTCAAAAACAAACTACTGTCCAATAGGGGTGGAAAAATCTTGAACGAAATTTTTGTCTGATAACGATTTAATGTTATATTGATGACGTCTGGGGAAATACAAGAAATTTTGATAGGAAAATATTTGAGTAAATGCTATGAATTTGTAAAATGCTATGCATAGAATAATCTACCGCACGGAAATGGCTGAAAAAGGTATTTTTGAATTGATAAAAAAAATATAAAGCAGTATCCAACTGAATATCTAAGCTACAAGGTAGATAGTTATTGTGAAAACGCAGCGATCTCACTCAAATACTCCACCATCTACACATTCGTATTTAACAATTTATGAAGTTTATTGCACAGTGCGCCAAAATGGAGATAATGGACAAAAAAGTTAGATTTAAAAAAAAAAGTTGGATTTTTGAAAATAACTGAAAAGTTCCATATCATTGGTTTAAGACTTTTTACATTATAACATTGGTTTAAGACTTTTTACATTATAATTATTTAAGAATTTACATTATAACAATTTTTTTTATTTTTTAATGAAATATGTTCAGAATGAAAATTATAACTTGATGACATCAAAGATATTGTGTGAAATTTTCTGTTGCAAATAAAATGTTGTGTGTCGGAACGTTGAAAATGTTGCAGAATATACTTGGTGACTCAACTATGTCGAAAACACAGAAAAAATGGTACACCCCAACTAGCGTTGACAGAAAACTTTTTAATGTGTGCTTATTTGCAATGTGTCTCTTGTTCCGCTCGCTCATATTAGTCTTATATTGGTACAGCATATCTATATAAATAAAAATGTAAGGCCAAACATGTTGCTAAGTGCGAAACCCGAAGAAGGAATCCTCCGATTTGGGCCATCTTTATTTTGATGTATTCGTCTCTGCTCGTAGATCAATGTTATGGAGAGAAAAATCGGAAAATTTTCGGAAAATCTGAAGGAAAGTCGGAAAGTTCGGAAAATTGATTTGACTAAAATTACATCATGATAAACGTTGTCGGTCCATTCGATGTTTGCGCTATTGGAATTGATCTTTGTTTGAAAGTGGAAATGGATTTTCAAGTGAAATAACACATTCCTATATCTTCTATCTTCTATATCTATATAAATAAAAATGGAAGGCCAAATGTGTTGCTAAGTGCAAACCCCATAGATCAATATAGCGGATAGAAAAATCGTAAAATTTCCGGAAAACTCTGAATGAAGTTCGGAAATTTCGGTAAATTAAAAACCCATAGAACATTACATCATGATAAGCGTTGTTAGTCCATTCGATGTTTACGCTAACGAAATTGATCTTTGTTTGAAGGTGGAAATGGATTTTCAGGTGGAACAATGCATTCCTATCTATATAAATGAAAAAGGAAGGTCAAATATGTTGCTAATCGCAAAATCCGAAGAAGGAAAGGTCCATTTTGAGCCGTCTTCATTTTGTTGTATTTGTTGTATACTGCTCATTGAACAATGTTATGATGAGAAAAAGTTTAGAAATTTGTTCTGAAGAATTCATATCAAAACAATAATTTTGGGCGGGACGAAGTTCGCCGGGTCAGGTAGTATATTATATAAATGCTATACCGGTATGGAACACATTTTTTCTTTTATTTTTAAGTTCATTTCACGTAATAAATCGGGATGCTAAAACATGGGCTAAAAATTATTTGGGGGTATAAAGCATTCAAAGACGACCGAGAAGAGATGAATGATTCGCCACGTCAAGGACGGTAGTCCACCTCTTCCACCAACGAAAACATCGACAAAATAAAAGGAATGGTGCTCGTAAATCGTCATATAAGTTAGAAAGAGCTAACCCGAGAATAAAAGTTCTAACGAGACCGTTCTGCATATTTTGGTTGTTACTTCGGGGTATGAAAAGTCGCAGCACGGCTAGTGCTAAAAGAGCTAAATTTTTTTTTGGAAAAAGATCATCGCAATCAATTAGCTGAAGAATACAAACAACTGGCTATCTTATCTGTAGCTAACGAATAGTGAACTCTTTCAGTAATTGAATCCGGCTATCAAAAATGAAAGATGGCTATCATCATCTAGGATAGTGTGTGGCATGCCCAGTTCTGACAACACGGGCATCGTCAGTTTAGCGATCAAGTGGGCTGGGCACTCGGCAAATTTTTCACCATCTTATCAGCAGGCAGTCACCGTTCAGCTTCGGGCGGTCTCTGATTATCCCGCGGACGCTCAGCGACACATAACAGGATTATGCCAACTATAAACTTTAGGTGGTACTTCTGGTATTAAAGGGTGTGTCACATCAAATTGCATCACGGAAAAAACGCTGTAGAAATTTAATTTTTAGGAATTATATCTTCAGCTTTCGCTTATAATCAGATAAGAGTGTATAGATCACGTTGGCCATGCTTCACTGTCAATTTTTCGTAAATTTGGAAAAATGTCGTCGAACGAAAAAGAGCGTCGTGAATTAATCCTGTGCACTCATTTCGAGAATCCGGAGTTGTCACATCGGGACATCGGTAAGATGCTGGGAATCGTCCAATCCACGGTCAGCAGAGTACTAAAACGATACTTCGAGAACCTAACCATCGACCGGAAGGTGAAGAACGGCAAAAATGGATGTTCCGTCAGTGAAAAAGATCACAAGCGCGTAGTTAAGCAGTTTAGACGTGATCCGAGAAGTTCGGTCCGGGATGTCGCCAATAAGCTGAATTTGTCAAGTTCATTCGTCCAGCGGACCAAGCAGCGGGAGGGCCTGCGTACATACAAGGTTCAGAAGGCTCCTAACCGCGACGAAAGGCAAAACATGGTGGGGAAGACGCGAGCCCGGAAGCTGTACACCGAAATGCTGACGAAGCCGCATTGCCTGGTAATGGACGACGAAACCTACGTCAAAGCGGACTTTCGTCAGCTGCCGGGCCTGTTGTTCTTCTCCGCAGAGGACAAATTCAGCGTTCCGGAGGAGATTCGCTAGCAGGAACTATCCAAGTTTGCCAAAAAGTACATGGTGTGGCAAGCGATCTGCTCTTGTGGAAAGCGGAGCGCCCCCTTCGTGATGACCGGCACGGTAAACGGGCAGGTTTACCTTAAGGAGTGCCTATAGAAGCGCTTACTACCACTATTGAAGCAGCACGAGGGCCCGACCATCTTTTGGACGGATCTCGCTTCGTGCCACTATTCAAAGGACGTGTTGGAGTGGTACGAAGCCAACGGGGTCACCTTCGTGCCAAGGGAAATGAACCCGCCCAACGCGCCGGAGCTTCGCCCGATAGAGAAATATTGGGCGATTATGAAGCAGGCCCTCCGGAAGAACCCAAAAGTTGTCAAAACGGAGGCGGACTTAAAGAGAACATGGATTTCTGTTAAAAAAAAAACTACAACCTGACGTTGTACAGAACCTTATGGACGGGGTAAAGAGGAAAGTGCGAGCATACGGGCTTGGGCTCGAAGTATGAATAAAAAGAAAATGCCAAAAGTTGTTTAATAGTTTTTATTTTACTGTCTAAAATTTTCAAAAGGATTGGTCTACTGGGCGAATTTCTACAGCGTTTTTTCCGTGATGCAATTTGATGTGACTCACCCTTTAAGACGTTGAAGACGTATGCCGGATCAAAAAGGATAAAACACATATCGCCAATAAGAAGCTCCAATGTAGTCTTTCGGAAGATATAGTACCAAACTGCCGGTATCACCCGGCAGTGCACCTGTTCAGGAAAATTATCGTTCCAAGCTATACTGGGCAGGGCTCGGAAAAGTCATACTCAACTGAGGATAGTCAGGAGACTATGGAGAAATTCGTCTTCACATTCAATTGGAAAAGATGTTTGGTTTCTAGTTTTCGTTTGGAAAGCGTCGGCATTGGGAATAACAGTTACAAATTAATCAAATCAGTTTTAGTAAAGTTCATTGTCGGACCTCTAGCTCGGTTGGGCTAAACGTGCTGAATTGGTAGATTTGGTTAGATTAACTTTACAGTTTTTATCGTTCCCTGATTGGTTCGTGAAGCAATCGATGTTACTTTCGACAGTAGAAATTTTTTTGCATCATGTTGTCATTGGAGAAAATTCCATGTTTTTTCGGAATTGTTTCCCATAGTAATAGAAGTACCGGTATGTTTCTTCGTTTTTTCAAAAATTAATGCTTTATTATGCAAAAATGGTTAAAAATTTAATATGCAAAGTATTGCCCATCGTTAGTTACAACTTTTTCCCATCTTTCTGGCAATTCACGAATCCCTTCGCGGAAATAATCGGCCGGATTGTCGGCTAACCACGAATCGACCCAATTTTTGACATCATCAAAATTGGAGAAGTGCTGGTCAACCAGGCCATGTTACATCGATCGAAAAAGGTAGTAATCGGACGGAGCAATATCTGGAGAATTCGGCGGGTGGGATAGGACATCCTATTTCAGCTTTTCCATGTATGTTTTGACCGGTTTCGCGACATGCGGTCGAGCAATTCATACGGCACCCAATGTCCTATCTTTCGGACCCCGAAACGTTCTTCGTCTTCCAAGTCAAAATTACCACTTTTAAACCGTGCAAACCACGTTTGACATGTTCGCTCAGTTGGAGCATGGTCACTATAAACTTCCACCAAAATACGATGACTTTCCGCAACTTTTTTCTTCATATTGAAGTAATGAAGTAACACGTCCTGCAAAAACACTCTCGTTGGTACGAAATTACGACATATTCGAAGTGGCAAAAAAGCATGTTCTTTACGCTTCAACTTATTGACATATACTGAAAAAGACGTGCAATGACAGTAGCTTTCCAACGAATGACTGGAAATTTGATTCATTGGAATAATAATCAAGTTACGCCATCTGTTGTAAAATCGAAGAAACTTACCGATATACCTAATAATTTTACTCACCAGAAATAATTCGGTAGAAAATACTCGCATCTTTTTTTTCTGTTGGTTTACTTTACGTAATTTGTATTCCTTAAGAACTCGCTACTTGGAAACATAACCTGGTTCCACATTTGGCACTAATTGCTACTGACTGCGAATGATACAGTACAATTTCCCTTTAGCGTTCTAACTTCAACAGTTCGCGGAATTCGTTTCTCCAATAGCTACGACTACCGCGCGTAGCTCACAACTCCGGTCCATAATGGATGCTTCCCGATAGAGACCGTTTTCCCGATAATCGACTAATTGACGTGAACAATCGTTTGCCCAAGGCTCGTTAGCGAAGAGATTTGGGCTTTTGTGTTTCGCGGCGGGCATACGTAAATGTTCATTCCCCGCTTAAGACAACCCATCAATTCCGGCAAAGATCACGGGACATCGCCGTAGTGATTTATTTACATTTGATCCGCACGCACAGCTTTTTGATGTCAGTAAACAAACGATTAGCGATTCATTCGGCGCCGGGGAACAAACGAGCCTTACGAATAATGAAGGCATTACCTACCCTTAAAATGCTCTACAGCTCCAAGATATCATCTAATCGCTTTCGTTGTCATGGCATATAGCCTGGGTTTAATCTCTACCTCTCCCGGCCTGTAATCTCGCTGCTCACCGGGGAGGAGAAGAGCAGAACAACTTGAACACGTGCTGTTAGTCAAAATTTAATTTAAATCAAATTCTAATTATTTCCATCGCGTTATTTAATTACTCTTGTCGAAATTACAGCTCGCACAAGCTGTGAAAATCGTCTTGACTTTCGGAGAGTGGCATTAAGATTGTCAAGTTTAGGGGAAGGATTGTTCAAGCTGGAGACAGGGAGATTTTTTTTAAAGGGAAAGCACTTGCGGTCAACTTTGTGGACTCTTGACTTCGCGCGGTTGACACGTGTCAGTAATATGCTTTTGGAAGTTTCTCTCAATGGAAATGAATATTTTTTTATAAGCTACAGTCGAAACTAATCAATGAATCGAACCGTGATGAAATATTTTATAGAAATACATTGCACACATGCGTCCAAAGTGTGGCTTCAATTTACGCACCCTCCTAGGGATATCATTTTTTCTCTAACGGACATTGCAATAGATGTTCCTTGAAATGGCAAACAATTGTTCCTTAGAAAGAAATGCGATTTATTGGATTTTTCTGTGCGCTCTCTCTTGTAAAAGATCCCAATGCTTTTACCACTAAGCACCGGATTGCTTTGAACGTGGGATGTAATACAGACTGCATTGGAGGGTGACAAAATTATGCAATGCTGGGAGGAAAATTTGAGCGATTGTTGAGACTGTTTTATCGAGCGACATTCAGTTTTGGATAGCACAAGTTTAACTTGTTGGTAACCAGTCTTCAGCATGCAACGCGGTACTGATGTGTAACAAGATTTTTGTACTACGATTGGGCGATCTTTGATCGATATTTAGAAGATCGATCTTTTCCTCTCTGATTTTGGATTTTTCGGATCGATTCTTGCTACTCCATAAAAATCGGGAAAATCGATCTTTTCATTTCGATCTTTCCGATCTTTTTGATCGTAGAAAAACATGTTGATTTGTTTTTCAGTGAACATTGATTTGAATCTCACCCAAAACCACATGACAAATTTCATTAAAATTGGACCCCTTTCAAGGTTGCCAAATCAGTGGTCATAAACTTCGTAGTAGCAGTTTTGTAAGTTTGGTCACTAAATGCCAGACGTATGACTCGATTGGATTCAATGGGATCATTGTCGGCGAAGTTCTGGATGAATACCAGTTGTTGAATTTCTAAAAATAATTTGCAATTAACTTATTCAATTAAATAATTCCATGACGGCTCAAGATGAATGCCCTGGAAAATTTTTTTTTTTCTGAGAATTAAAATTAAATGCCTTTGATGTTTGAATAGAAATGTGAAATGTTTACTCCATGTTTAAAGAAAAGACAACACTTATATAGAACAAGTAAATAAATTAGAAAAAGGCATTCGATTTTTCAAAGATCGATTCTTTGGTACCGATTCAATCGATCACTGTGCCGTTTAGAAAATCGATCCATCAATCAAATCAATCAAATCGCCCAATCCAGTACCCAGTTGAACTTCCACCCCTTGTGTACATATGCGCTCTGGCGGAACACAGATGAAATGTTTTGTTGCCAGCGCTGTTTTTGCGCTCTGTTTTGCGCTGAATTTTGCGCCGTGCTTGTGCCGTATTTCTATACTGCGAGCTTGAATCTGGATTGGTGTCTCTGTTGAGATATTTTTGACGTAGAACTACGTCTTTCAGGAAGGGTACCAAATCAGAAAATAGGTCACGATTTAATGGAATAAAGTTAACGTTAATAACTATTTTCACTGTGAACGAATTCTCATGATCTGCATACCAATCGAATCGGAAATTCTCTAAGATTTGTTTGATATGCTATACATTACAATTCGCTAATCTTTAAACGGTTTAAATCCATGAAAACTGGAAGAGCTTCTTTTTTCCCATACATTTGTTCTACCGATATGCGCTTGCTAACCCTACCCGTATTTCGAATGCTTATAATTCGAACATTTCATAACAGATCGGAAAGATGTTTGCATCAATTGATGAGAAATATTTTTACGCGTCTATCACAATTAATAAAATGTTATTTTTCATGATTTGAACAATAGAATAATTGTTAAATTTCAAGCGTTATCCAAACGCACTAACTGCCAAAGAAAGATTGTCCCGATTTACGGTTTCCCCAACACATACTTCAAAATCGATGTACCTGTGGAAATCCGCTTTGCAAATATACATGCATGTCGGGGGTATTCTTGTTCCCACCGAGCTGTGTTTCCCTAACACGGACTTCAAAATTAATGTGCCTGGGGGAATCCGCTTTGCAAATACATGCAAGTCGGGGATATTTTTTGGCGTTGAGTACTTTTGTACTCGCTTTTCGTTCTGCAGACTGGAATATGTTTCCCTAAAACGTACTTTTAAACTGAGAAGCCTGGGAAAATTGCCATTTCAGAGGGAAATGTAAAATACAATGATTGTTTTACAATTTTTCCGTTCACATATTTTGGTAGTCACAGGCATCATATCAAACGTAAAAAGACGTTCATTAAATTTATTTGTAACGAAGAACATAATCAATTACAGAAATGTCGATGCAGTCTAAAATTATATTCGAAGTGGTAAGCAAGTGGGTTGCATAAAATAATTGCGTAGTTCTACGTCGAAAATATGCGGTCGTGTCCTAGATACAACCCCTTACAATTTTTTCTTTAACAAGCGTATACGGTTCGTATGGAGGCGCGCTCTTGTTTTATGCTCTGCTTAGAACGAGCGAAGACAATGCGGGCGCTAGAATTTGATGTATATGTGTGTGTGTGTATAGAATGAGGGGCGCATCACACAAGTGAGAAGAGATGTTTAGAATCTAAATCATGCGCCGGGTACATTTTTCGCTGTCGTGTTTATGAATTTTGGGCACTTCGCACCTAGAGAGAATACGTGTTTGTTTTGATCGCGCGCTGATGAAAATTAAACGCAAGCGCAGCGCTGCGTATGTTTTCTGAAGACTGTTGGTATTGAATTGTTATTGAATACCATAGGTCGGATTATATAATATTTTTTTAAGAGAATAACATCAATATTTTTTTGCGAATAGCGATAGCGAGCAATAAAATTCAATTTAAATCGTGTATTCAATCGCAGAACTCTCCATTGAATTATCTTTACAATTCCCATTTGGTTCTTTACGATTTCCATTTACTTTAAATTTTCTTTTACTACTACCAAAACCCGTCATTACAATATACATTCATTTTCAGACACAATTTTTGCTCAAGATTCTTGATCCATTTGCAAATAACATGTTTCTCCGTTGCCCGGAATACATGTTTGATACAGAAAAGTAAATATTGTTTCAAAATTTTCATTTTTCACCTGGGAATCATTTTTTCTTCACACTAACAGAACACGAACAATGTCATTGTGGAACATATGAGATTTTTTTTCGAACTTTCTCTCGAAGCTTTTCAAAAATTTCAAAACTTTTCCTATGAGTAGAGATGAAAACAACAAAATAAAGGCGGCTCGAATCGAACCATTCCTTCTTCGGGTTTTGCATTGAGCAACATATTTGGCATTTAATTTTTTTTAAAAGATGATTTCAGGCCACCTCGAGTGGCTCGGAGAAAGTCCAAATGTGACATTTGAAATGTTTTTGGGACCTCATGACTGAAATTTCTACCAGAGTGGATGCTGTCCCAATTTATGATTCTGTACTCATCCCGACCCGGGTCGAAAAAACTCACACCAAATCGTGGACAATGTTTCGCTTATTCCAACCACAAGTACACGACGGATTTGGCTACGGACGAAAGTATCAGGAAAAAACCAAAGAACGTTAATATGATTTTGTCACGCCGCAACTGTGGTTCCGAGGCCGGAGTGGGTCAGAAACCGGAATCTCGTTCGTCATATCCGGAGCTGTATACGCACTCAACGTGCACGGAGTGATACTACACATGATGAAGAGGATGAACGGGCGGCAGACAAAAAAAAATGGATGTAATTTGATTAGGTTGGTTTTGAAAAGGAATTTTTCATAGATCCTTTTTTTCGCGCTCGCACACATTGGTTGGCTGGTTGTGATGCCACTGCAGCCGGTTCCCGAGTGCAATGTTATTAGCCTTAATTGGAACTATCGTGGCGCGTTGGCGTGATGATGATGTACGGAATTTTCCGCACACCAACATTGTGCTCGCATTCTGAGCAATATTATTTCTTAATTTATGAGCATTGGGGGACGTATATTTTCCCCTCGGCTGTTCAGGTTCAGGTGATGAAATTGTTGCCTTCGACAGGACACGATTGCCGTGCTTTCTAAACTTCAATTATCCGTCGGTTGGGGTGATTCGCGCTCGACTACAATTGTGTGTTGGGTGAAGATATTAATTTGCTTTTTTTACAAGAAGTACGGGTGGCACTTTGTTACAACGCGCGGTGTTTCAGGTGAGACTGTAAGATTCCAGTAGTTTAATGCTGTTTCAGCATGCTATTTGCATTCATACATTATTTACTGGAACAGCGAGGGACGCAAAAATGTTAATTTGTTGCATCCACTATTCAGCTTGAGAGTTACTGTTTCAACTTTTCATACGGAAGCCACACTGTCAAGAACATCAATTACTAGAATACCACGCACCGCCATGTCGTGATAAAGGTTCATCCAGAGTAGACAATTAAACACGAAACAATAATGTGCATCAGAGGGAAATGTTAAAGTTCACAGTGTATGTCGTGTTGTTGAGCAAACAGTCATAGATGTTCGCTGATGTCGGAGTGCACAAAGCTAAATAGGACAAAATATGTACAAACAATAATAGTTCAAGGTTAGAAGATTGAATTATTAATCAAACATGGGACGAACGGCAGTCTGTAGGAATATGATATTATCAATCATTCGTGTAACCTTCGAACACGATTCAATTTTTCAACAACGTTGGAAAAAGATCAGGTTCGAACGCGTCAGATGATATTGTCAATTTTTTCTGTTTTTCTATAAAATGCCTCATTGTTACTCGGATAAATTTATGAGGAACGAAAAACAACCATTATTGTTCAATTTTCGTAAGTGACAAAATTTGAGTCTATATTTTAGCTTTTGGATGATCTCGTGCCAACGAGAAGTCGCCCCGCACGAAGTAACGAAAATATCGCAGCAGCAAGTGAATCCACCTGAAATGACATTAATCAGTCAATTGCATGGCGTTCTCATGAATTGGACATATCCTAAACTTCATTGTGGCGTATCTTGTGAAAATATCTTGGGCTACATCCTTACATGACCAAATTGACTCGAGAAATAAATCCACTTGACCATATGAAGCGCCGAAACTTTTCCGATTGGGCTCTGGCGAATTTTGAAGAAAATGATGATTTTCATAACAAAATCATCTTCAGCGATGAGGCTCATTTCTGGCTACATGGCTTTGTCAACAAGCAAAATATGCGTTATTGGTCAGATGCAAACCCACATCATGTGCTTCAAGAAACACTCAGTCAAGTTTTATGTCTTTATACCATGAGTACCTTACCCACGACGTGCACCCTTCACCTTTTTGATCTGTCCATGCGACAAAAAATCCATGGAATACCAGATCATCTACGCTCCAATGTTATTCCGTCGATATTTTCGGAAAAATATGGGAAAGTTGGATCTGATAAAATGTTCTTTACTGACGGTTCATTCATAAACATTCAGATACTTGTTCCGTGTATGTCGCAGAAATGGGTGCGATATACTATGCTTTAGGGATCATTGAAACACTGCCCATCGACCATTATTTTATTTTTTCAGACAGTCTCAGCTCAATAGAGGCAATCCGCTCAATGAAGGTTGATAAACGCTCATCTTATTTCCTAACAAGAATAAAACATCTATTGACTGTTTTGGTCGAAAAATTATTCAAGATTACCTTAGCATGGGTTCCCTCTCATTGCTCGATTCCGGGGAATGAGAAAGCGGACTCGCTAGCTAAGGTGGGCGCTTCAGAAGGTACACTTTTTGAAAGGCAAATTGCCTATAGTGAATTTTTTCAGATTCCTCGTCAGCACACACTCATTAGTTGGCAGCGCATGTAGAGTGAAGATGAGTTCGGTCGTTGGTTACGCACGATTATCCCTAAGGTCTCGACGAGTGCTTGGTTTAAGGGATTGAATGAAGGTCGTGATTTCATTCGCGTGATATCTCGGCTCATGTCCAATCACTACAATCTAAACGCGCATCTCTATCGCATTGGGCTCGCAGCAAACAATCTTTGTGATTGTGGCGATGGCTACCACGACATCGAGCATATTGTCTGGTCGTGTATCCGGTTCCATGCTGCTCGCTCTCAGCTCTCTAGAGCACTAAGAGCACAAGGCAGACAATCGGATATCCCCGTCCGGGATATCTTAGGTAGCCATGATCCTGATCTTCTGCTTCATCTATACCTGTTCCTCAGAAACGCCGATGTCAACGTTTAATGATGTTTCCTTCGTTGTGTCCCCGTTTCATATCCCTCCTATCCGATCGATAAACTTTTACTTAGTCGCGGCAATACATACACACACTCTTTACAGACACACGGGCCAAAGGTTGTGCAGTCCACTGATGATTCAACAAGAGCCAAAGGTTGTACCGCTCATGACAACTCTACACGAGCTGATGATTGCGCCGGATAGTGACCATTCTATCCTGGATTCCTCGAGTCGAGAAGACGCACCACGCTAGATATGGGGTATAGACTAGGGGGCGTTGCTGATTAATGGTCAGCTGCATCCCAATAGGAAGTATCCCGTGTCGGGCACACGTACAGAGCATTGGAGACAGCAACATCCCAATTACGAGAACACTTGTAATACTAACCTCGAGCCGACCGCGAGTAATCGGTTACATATTACTAACATAGATAATAAGAAAAACTGTCAAAATATTGAACTCCGGCCCCGTCAGGCTAACGCCATATGAGCCTTGATAAAAATATATATTTTGGAAAAAAAAAAAACACCATTACATCCGCCAAAAAATACTGTTTGGCGGGGTTTTCATGCCGGTGTAGAGAAGAGCTCTAAGACTCCATACAACGCGAAATTCGCAACATTCTGGTCGAAATGTGTGGAAGAGTAGTGAAAAATTGGGTCCAACGGATCGATCGCTGTCATTATTCAAACTACAAACAAGAAAAAATTGTAAGGGGTTGTATCTAGAACACGACCGCATATTTTTGTCGTAGAACTTCGCAATTATATTATGCAATCCATTTGTTTACCATTTCGAATATTATTTTAGAATGCATCGAATTTTAGATTATGTTCTACGTTACAAATAAATTTTATGAATGTCCTTTTACGTTTGATAGGATGCGTAGGACTACCAAAATATGTGAACGAATAAAAGATGTCAAACGATCATTGTATTTTACATTTCCCTCTGAAATTATTGCACATTTAATGTTTACGTAGTTCTCGAACCGCGAAAGTACGTTTTAGGGAAATATATTCCGGTCTGCACAACGACAAGCGAGTACAAAAGTACTCAACACCAAAAAAATACCCCCGACTTCATGTATATTTGCAGAGCGGATTTCCACAGTTACACCGATTTTGAAGTCTGTGTTGGGGAAACCATAAATCGGGCCAATCAAAACTTGGCAGTTAGGGCGTTTAGATAACGCTTGACATTTTACAGTTATTCAATTGTTCATCTCATGAAAAATAACATTTTATTAATTGTGATAGACGCGTAGAAATATTTGCTATCAATTGATGCAAACATCTTTCCGAACTGTTAAGAAATGTTCAAGTTATAAGCATTCGAAATACGGGTAGGGTTTAGATTAGCGAATTGTAATGTACAACATATCAAACAAATCTTAGAGAATTTCCGATTCGATTGGTATGCAATGAGAATAGTTATTAACGTTAACTTTATTATTCAAAAACGTGACCTATTTTCTAATTTGGCACCCTTCCTGAAAGACGTAGTTCTACGTCAAAAATGATTTTATTATCTCAACAAACCTGTTTTTTTTAAAAAAGTTGTCCTTAATGAAAGATCCGTTATTTATTTCCAATTTTACGATTTTTATGGTCTAGGGCAGGGATTCACAAACTGTTAGACCCCTCTAGCCACATTTCTCATAAAATCATATTTCTGGTTTTTTTTTACTTATTCATACAAAATATTTACATCCTTTTCTTGTGAAAACAAAATTAATAGACATCAAATTCGGTAAATATCAATATAAAATCATTTATTAATACAAATTACCTACAATTTTTTTTCACAAAAATATTAGAATCGCAAATTATAGATAAAATAAAATTTAAAAAAAAAACACCTGCGGACTTTTTAATGTAATCTCACGAATTAAATTAGCAGATGAGTGTTTTATCATTCAAGCTCCAACGAATTTCAGAACGCAAATGAACTTGCAGTGAGATATCTGGAGCATGTTTGGATTTGAATTTGATCATGATTTACTCCGTGATAAATGTGTAAAATACACAGTAACTCAAACGTATCTGAATGACTCGTACGCTCGAACACATTATTAAAAAAAAAACAGAAAAAAACACATTCATTTTTCCAATCACTTTATTCACAAGAACACTGCACAAAAACACTTTGTTTACAGATCTTTCATAATTACAGATCTAGAACACATACAAATCCCCAGCGAAAGTTCTGGATCCGCACCTGAAAAAATAAAACAGCAAAGTTAATACTTTATTTTCTTTGCATAACAATACGCATTTACCAGTTTCTTCAGGAACATTTGGGATTCGTTTACGCAAACACCCAGCACAGTATTAACGATAACATTGTATAATCAAAACAATAACAATCGAATTGTCATAGAATAAGAACGGATGGAAACGGACCCGCTATAAAACAAAGTTCCATTGTTTATAGCGAATATTCCAGAACATCCTAGCAAAGATCCAACAATAGAATTTACTGTAACGTGTACCGTATAAATAGGGCATGAAAGGTCCAGTATTTCGTTCAGTCGCGAAAAAAAACCATCCTATTGAAATAGTGAAATAGTGAAACTATCTAGTGTTATGAAAATCACGTAGAAAGTAAGGAAAGTAAAATTCCACGTAGTCCAAAGTCCAGGCGGAATGATCAACCACGCATCAATATAGATCAACCAGCTTGGATATATTTCAACTTATTTCTTCTACATAAGCGAAGTCTCATCATCTCTGAAATTCTGTTCAGAAAACCATCAGGGTGGAAACAAATACTTTCTACTAACAAATACTTTCTACTAAAAATATCAGTCATTCTTGTAACAAGTTGGTTCGTAACACAACTTAAATAGTACCTTGTAAGATTCTTGTGTTAATTAGTTAAACGTCGACCCCCAAAATATGTTTTCGTTTATGTCGACCGCTGGAAACCCGATATTGATCCCTAGACCCCTGGTCTAGGGTTTTAAAGCCACTTTTTTTTGATTCTATTACGTATATGCTATCACTCTATTAATATTTCTTATGATACCGTTCTGAATCATATTTCGGACACTTTGTTCTAATATCTTGAAATGCTTAATTCACTGATGACATAACTATAAAATTAATATCACAATTGCTTCTTTAGAGTAATCGCTTGGTTTTACTATCATTTCTTATGAGAACTACATTTGAATTTTAACATAATCGGCAAAAATCTGACAATACTACTCATTATCGTTTGTGTTTAATCAGTTTTCATCATCGTTAACAGTTTACTGTGATTGCTTGGTAAGTGTTTCACAGTTGATTATAAAATATAATCAAGTGTAATGTAATGTAATAAAGTGTTTTATTCGATGATTTTTTATTTTCGTGTTATAGAGCCTTATCCGTCATAGCGTTTCGTTCATCATAGCATTTGAAACTTTTTGAATTTCAAGTCCTATTTTCATGCGTTGACATCTATTCAACTTTTAAATTATTACTTTATTTGTTCCTACTTTTTTCAACCATAACATTTTTTCCAGTTTTTGTACGTTTCGTTTCGTAAAGTCTGCAGCGTTCACTATAGAGTATTGCCGAAATATCACAAAGAAGGGGATTTTCTTATGAGATTTTTTTTGCTTAATCGATTTTCGCTTTTCATGCATACTAACAGTTATGATATTTCGGTTTTAGAGTATATGTATTCGAAACCCGGATTGTGTAGATAATCTTTGTACATTAGTCTACTGTGGATTTTATGCTTATAACTAATAAAGTGGATATCAAGACACAAAACCACTGATTTACTTGATCAAATCGCAGACGAATTCTAAGCGGTGATATATGCTGTTGAAAATCCGAGTTATTTCTTCTTTATGATCCCCCAAATTTTGTGGCTTATCAACATAGCAACGGTCCTTCACGTACCCCCAGAGGAAGTAATCGACGACGAGGAATGTTGGAATTCTTACCACAAAAGAACAAAGTTTCATTAGGGCTTCGGTTGCTCGTGTGATACGATTTCACTAAAAATACACGTTCTTATGAATTGTACATCTTAAAACTAAAAACCATCCGATCAGACTGAACGAGTAGCCGAATATTATCGTCCCGAAGAGGGGGGAATGCATTGCGACGGAGCGAGAAATTTTTTTTTATAAGGAGCTATTCGATTTTTTTTTGCGTGAGCGTTTAATCTGAAATCCTGTATTTAGAAAAAAACAACATTTCGAATACACCGTTGGAAACTATTACTCAACAATTGATTTTTTGTTAAAAACTCTTATATCTTAAATTTTACGTTCGATATTTTTTTAAATATACTAATAAAAAACAATTTCGATTGTCGGTTGCTCGAAAATATCCAGAAATACCAGCGAGATACACTGATAAGAATAAAGTAATTCAGCCATTCCATGCCAAACCGATATAGGGATTCTCAGGTTTTCGTCAAAAGTAGTAATTTTGTTCTTTATCGCAAAACATTATAACCGTATTTTTTTATTTTTTTATTATGTGGTCCATTTCCATTTTAGGGTGGTCCAAAAAAAATTTTTTTTCCACTTTTTCCCAAAAATAACTTTTTCCAAAAACTCATAACTTTTTAACCACTGAACCGATTTAGAAGATCGACATATTAAATTGAAGCCAATGCCTTTTATTAAAAAAATGATTATTATTGTTTATTAAAAAATATTAAACTTGCAAAAACTGGATTTTTTTTTCGTAATTATTGATTGTAGTTGTTCTTTATTGCTTTTTAAAGCTTTAAATCTATGAAAGCTTTGGACTAGAGGGCCATATTTTTTCATATTTTTTCTTGACAACTGAGACTTTTTCACATAACATATCCCGATATCAGAGATGCGTTTTTTCGTTTTTGAGATATGATTTTTCAAAGTTAACCCGTGATCCTAAAAATATATGTTATGTAATCCTCAGCCTTCAAGAAAAAATATAATTGAGGTGTTCTAAAGTTAATTAAAATTTATAACTAAAGAATTGTATTATTTTAGCTTCTCCTTTCATTAAAACATCTAAAAATACAAATTACACAAACTATAGCATTCAGCTACATATTTCATTCAAGTACATTCGAAAGGCAACACTCAAGATCAATGAATAAGGCTTAATTGAACATACTTCGGCTGTCGCGCTTCGTTTTTATCATTTTTCAAGGTTTTTCCGTATTTGATTCTTTCTAGAATGAAAAAAAACGATTCAAATCCTGGCAGTTAGGTATAACTATTTAACCGACAAAGAATTTCAATATTTGTAATTAACATTTCCTGAATATCTCCGTCGCTAGGCTGAAAGAGAAATCAAAGAAAAATGAAACATTTTAGTTCGTTTTAGTTCGAACAATATTTTTGACAAATATGCAATTAGTTTCTGTATATCCTGTTTCAACGTTATTCGTTGACACAATCAATTTTGTATCATTTGGTCGGTGTTAAGTCAGAGGGGACTAAGTCGCAAAATTGAAAATTTCGATTTGTTGATTGCATTATGTTAAGCATTTCGTAAGCTACATATCACATTTATCAGATTTGAAAATCACGCGTGTAACAGGAATAATGTATCGAAATTGTTTTGAATGCTCAATGAAAACCCTTACATCACCAAACTTCAAGCTCGTTTTTCTCGAAATCATAAAAATGTCACATGGTTCGATCTGATATAACACCGACCATTTGAGTAACTGACTGGTATGCCTGGTATGTGAACTTCCTATCAGCCAGGCAGCCAGTCAGACCAATACAATCAAAGTTTGATGCAACCAAAACCCGTGAATCTTCTCACCTTCTATCCTCCATCTCGGGAAATTGCAACCAATGGAACTTGAAACGACACAAGCAAAATTGTCAAACTGACGTCTCCAGGCATTAATTTATGCAGTGATCTATGTATTAGCATTCTGGACTAATTTTTGATAACGTTCCACAATAATATTACAACAGTGAAATGAGCACATTTAATACTGCTCACGTATTACTGTGGTATTAAAAATATCAAATTTTTGTAATGAAAAACTATTTCTCTGCAAATTTTTGGTATTTCATATCAGGCTAGTCCAAACCAAATTTTGGTATAAAGATCAAAATGAGGTATCCTTATTTCCTCCTGCTCGAGAAAGTATTTTTAGAAATAATATACTAAATATGCATCTCTATTTATTACGAGCTATGCGTCAGATAGAAAGGTTCAGATCATGTGAAATATTAATGCTTTTCAAAACTAAAAGTCCTTAAAGTGACCATGCTAAACTAATATCTTATTGATGTAAACGGAAATAAGATTACTTGGGTTTTATATTCATATCAGTTAAAGTCAATGAAGCACATTAACTCTATGATCTTCTGAACTTTAGAAAGATTTGGAGAACCTATAACATCTGATGTTATATTAGGTTGGGGAGAAAGTAATCAATTATTTTCTCGGTAGCTGGCTTTAGCGACTAATATCTTGCGTAACATCAAACCTACAGTTTCAAGTTTAGGCTCGTCGTAAAGGTGACATTTCACACTAGAAATAATTCTTTTACTGTTTTTTTTATTTGTTCCGTTTAGTTGTGAGTTACAGAGTGTTAGAAACGGAAGTCAACCAAGAGAAAATTCGCTACATTTTACACTTTTTCTTTTATAAAGGCGAAAACGCAAGCCAGTCCGCTGAAATTGTGAACGATGTTTAAGGTGCCAATACTACAACAGTGAAATACGTGTAATTTATTGCATTCATTGCATATTTTCTCGCATTGCAAAATTTCCTGAGCGATAAGAAATTGGGTTCAAGATAAGATTGTAAAAATCTATTGCTACAGTTTTTCGCCAATAAGGACCAAAACTTCTATTATAGAGACATTATAAAGCTACTTCTGGAATGGCAAACAAATTTCACAACGAAACGGTGCATATTCGAATTTCCTGAAATAATAATGGATAATTTTTTCCTCTACCTAATATATACTCAAAGCCAGCACAGCCCGCGGGCTCTACGTGCCATTTTGGGTAAAATTTCTTGCTATGACCATTACTTCAGTTGTGGTTATAATGATCAATTGGTCTGAATTTCAGAATGTTTTGGAGGACATACACTCTGTTCAACTTCTATAAGACCAGGTGATGATCTGGCTGCTTTGTGGTATTGTAAACAAACAATGCTTCAACTTATATTCTAGTGTATTGGTATTGGTGACTACCATACACTGCATGATTTTCATATGTGTGTGTGCAAGCGCTGAGCGTAAACCAAATGTTTTGTATTTTTCAAGTGTCAAGTTTCTATAAGACCAGTTACATTTTCCGTTGTTTTAGTTGTTTTGATCAATAAATCTGGAAAATTCCAAAGGGAAAAGTGCTCACGGAGAGAAAAGATAGACAAATCGATGCATTTCACCAAGAAAATGTTGGTATCAGAGAAATTGCTCAGTGGATTTGACGAACCCATCATGTAGTGCTCAATTAAAATGACGAATGACGAAGGAATCGAAGCCTGACCGGAATAGGCAGGAAATAGCTAGAAGCGCTTCGACTACCTCAAAATCGCTTATGCAAATAAAGCAATATTTCAATAAAAATGTTACTCGGGTGACAATTCGTCATGTTTTGGTAAAAACATGAAACCTCACATAAAGAGGTTTTAAAAAGGTTAAAGCTCCTCATCTTACACCATCACATCGGAAGACGTCTGAGTTTTGCCAAAGCTCTTATCAACCGACAGTGGGACATGTGTGACAAAGAATGTTTCCAAAAAAAAAAACATTTTGCTATATACCATAACGTAAAGTTTTTCAATGAATAGGTTATCTTCACTGCCGAAAAAATGTTCAATTTGGATGGTTCACAAAAAATTCACATATCATATTATATTCATATCAACAAGGAAACTAAGCAATGGATTAAGGATCAAAAACCTAATTTTTTGGACTGGCCGGCTCGCTCTCCAGATATGAATCCTGTTAAACATCTTAGGGGGATTCTTGTACGCAGAATCGACACTGAGGGAAAACGGTACACCACGATTGAAGAGCTCAAGGTCGCAATTTCATGGATAAAATATCGAGAAAATCGTTCAGCAACATTTGGTAAATAGTATTCCAACACGAATTTTCCAGGTTTTTAGCCGAAATGGCAAGGTTGCTAATTATTAACATGTAATTCAGCCGATCGTTTTGAATTTTCCATTGATAATACTTATGAATTTTGAAATGGTCTTATAGAAACCTGACAGCTGAAAGTATCATATTTAAGCACAATAAATAAACAAACAACTCTTTTGAACGAAATTGACGTTAAATATACTTTATTCTAAGCATTCAACAATGTATGAATGTATCTTGTTGAAATTCCAACTGTTTGTGTTGGAACGAGATAGAATCAGGGTGGTCTTATAGAAGTTGGACAGAGTGTAGAACATCTGATATTGATATAGATTCAAATACAGTGTAGCACGTTGCTGCTTGGGAGGTTGTTAAATGAGATAAAAGCGATAGAGAGTTTCTTGTATGCCGTATTAGTAACTAACATCAACTCTTTGACAAAATATTTATTGTCACAAATACTAAATTGACATTTTTTCCTTGTCTTCTGGAATAAAGTGGAAGAGGAATAAGCACGTCTTGTTATACATAAAACACAAATTCTGATCGTACCTATAACTATAACACAACATATATAACACAAACACCTTTTTAAACACCAATCGTCGAAGAAGAAGTACCAGCCCAATGTCCAATTGCAACGCACCGTTTTCCAAATTGATTGCACGAATGTGACTACAGCTAACTTAATAGACCAGGATTGTGTTGTGTAGATGCAAAGTCAAATGACTCAACAACTAATGGTTTAGTTTATCCCTCCCGATTGCTCCCCGTGAAAAGAAAAGTTTTTCGTAGCCACTATACTTTTCATAAAAATATTCCCCAGCCTGTTTCTATTCTTCGTTTTGTTGAGGTTATATCAAGAAAAAAAAATTATCCCACAGTTTCCACAGAGAGAGAGAGGAATGGTGAAGGATGGATAATATTTACACATTCATTTCACATAAAATGGGTAAAACTGAAGCACACATATAAAAAAACAGGATAATATTTAAATAAACTGGAAGATTTGAGGATTTTACTGTTTGACTGGATCGAGAAAAAAAAACAGAAAGTGGGTTATATCTATGGTATAACCGCAATGGTGACGTAGGACTATCGTTAATTCAGTGATCCTTTGTTTGAAGTTGAATCTGAATCCATTCTGAATGAATGAATAAATGAATATTTGGGGGACTTCGAAAACGAGAGCGTTACGTTGGAGGTACAAGGTTTTATGCATCCAATATTGGATACGAAAATATCCTACTGATGGGGAAGAATAATCTTCAGAAGCTATCCTGTTAATTGCGATTGATTGAAAAATCACAAAACCAAATGTATTTGGTCACAGTGTTACATGGATAGAAAACATTCAAATAAACTCTTTCACATGAATGTATTTTTAAATTCCCAGAGGAACTGGCAGATTATTTTCCGGATCTTTCTCGATGCTGAATGGCATCCAAACGGAAAGAATTCCGTGCGTGTATGTGTGTGTAGCGGCTGCTTCGATGGTCACCTTCTCTTCTCCTGAAGGATCGGCTTCTCTGTGCTCCCTCACAGTTTCAAACAAACTGCTTGCGTTTCAGGGCAGATCTCGATCCTTCGCCGTCCAGCACCCTCAGCAACGATGTTGTCTTGTCGATGTCCTCACGAAAAATGAATGCGTCTCAGGTAAGGTAAGGTATTGTATTATAGAGACTTTAAACTTTTGCAGTTCATTCGTCTCTAGCCTTGAGAAAGGCCCTTTGAAAACTCTAATCTACTCCAGCGCTACCACCTCCACCCTCTTGCCTTGAGAAAGGCACTCGATCCCTCGCCGTCCAGCTCGTCCAGCAACGATGTTGTCCAGTCGGTGTCCACACAAAGAAATGAATGCGTCTCACCACCAGAATATCGCTTAAGTATGCTTTTTGTGTGTGATTGAATCGAGAGAAGGCGTGGTTTACGATGGCAATTTGGAAGGCAAACTAGAGGGGAATGAACTCTCTGAGCTCGGAACTTTCGGCGACTGAGCGATAATCGATTGCGGGCGCATACAATATTGGATACGGAAATATCCTACTGATGGGGAAGAATAATCTTCAGAAGCTATCCTGTTAATTGCGATTGATTGAAAAATCACAAAACCAAATGTATTTGATCACAGTGTTACATGGATAGAAAACATTCAAATAAACTCTTTCACATGAATGTATTTTTAAATTTCCAGAGGAACTGGCAGATTATTTTCTGTAACGATTAGATATTTCCACATTTTCCTCGATACTGGAAGCCCACTTGATTGAAACATATTTGGTCACAGTGTTGCATGGATAGAAAACATTCAAATAAACTCCTTCACATGAATGTATTTTTAAATTTCCAGAGGAACTGGCAGATTATTTTCCGGATCTTTCTCGATGCTGAATGGCATCCAAACGGAAAGAATTCCGCGCGTGTATGTGTATGTGTGTGTAGCGGCTGCTTCGAGATCTTCCCGGGGAACCGTTTGTGGCATCACTCTCCTCTTGATGGATTCATGTCTGGCCTAAGGTGCACAAACAGGCTCTTAGTGACACCGTTCATCCGCGCTTTCATGAAAAACGAAGAGCTTCACCACAACAGCGACAACATGCTCCAATCGCTGTTCAATTAGAACTGAGTGGAAAGCCTGAGCCTGTTTTGAAAGCAATTTTAAGACTATTGAAACAAGTTTTTGGATCAAAAAGTAACAAGTATAGAACGCGTAGACATTTTATCTTTCGAATGAAGTGTTTATCATACCATTTCGTTCAGTTGTTTAGGAGCTATTAACGCTCAAAATCTCGGTCTCTGGCGTAACGCTTTCGTTTTCGAAACTTTGATTTTACACCCCGGTATAGAAATGAAAGACGTAGTCCTACGTCAAAACTGGAAAAATTCAGTTTAAACAGGAACATTGGCAGCACTGGGCCTGAGTTGGCTTGGAATTAATTCCGTCTAAGACCAAAAAATACATGCTAGCAGGAGGGGCCGATTGTTACAGAATTTCTCTTGGTAGTAGCGAAGAGCTCAAGGTGGTCGACGAGTTCATTAACCTTGGGCTCGTTGATAACAATATGTTACACTCCCGATACATTTGACAACTTTTCCAAGTACGCAGATAAGCCCTTAGCATCATATTGCCTCTGTTATAGTGACTTTCAACACATTTTGGCTGGTTGGTCACTTTTTTACTTCCATTTTTGAAGAATGACGGGAGTGAGAATTGAACTCGTGGCCTTGACCGTTTTTTCATCGATTTCAGTATTTTTGATTAAAAACATAATGTATTTTCTTCAAAAAAATGTCAGTGAATGTTTGAGTAAGGGCCATGGTCTGCTGTTTGACGCAACTTTGTCGCGATGCTCTCAAATGGAAAATCGAGTACATCGTGAAGATTGTCCAATTTCAAACGCTTATTGCTCAGTCATTTCATGTTGGATTGATGAAATTTTTGCGTCATCGATTTCGGCACTCCATAACAATTTTTTATACTGAGGAAAATATATGTCATGAAACTAACTATCGAACAATTGAAAAATCTCAACCCCTATCCTAACGGAAATACCCACTTCTGATTGGTTGAAATTGACGACACATGCGGCTGTCCCTAACAGAGACATCAGAACCAAGCTTCCTGGGGAAAATAGGCGTTGCAAAAACATGTAGTAGGGAGAACTTTTGTTCCTACCGAAATGTGTTCCTTAACAGAGACATCAAAACCAATCTGCCTGGGGGTAATCAGCATTGCAAATATATGCAAATCGGGGGCATTTTTATATTGCAAGTGAGGTGAGTGATAAGATTAATTCTAGCAAATAAAATTTGAATTTGGAACTAATGTTGGTTGCTTCGTGAAATTTCATATCATTGACCGATCGTGTATTGTGAAAAAGTGTAAGTGTAAGTGTTAAATTGTATATGATAGCAATTGTGTTAAAAATGGCTTGATATATGAAACAATTTATTTCAATTTTCATAAATAAAAATCAAGGTGTGTTCCCACTCGAGAACGGGTCGTTTGGTTTAAGCTGTCTGTTTTGTTGTGCTCATTTTCACCCAAGGAAAATTTATGCGGCGAGAAAAATTGGAAAAGTGAAGAAATATTAGAAAAAGTGATTCCTCATATGCTCTACATATAGTATTAGGTGTTGTTAGTCCAATTGAAATTCGCATTGGGTTGAATAAACATTCAGAAAGTAAAAAATATAAAAGAAAATTACCTTTTCCATTTCAAATATGTTTTCTCTATATTAAAGAAACATACTTTTACTGATGAGAAAAAATGATAATTGTGTTAGGTATTGGTAATTATCTTATATTACATTGGTGAGTTTTTTTTTCATTTCATCCATACATATTAAAGGAGGCATCTCGTCTAGGATCACAAGGGGCGGTTTTCATCATATCTAGTTCCACTTCGGTATATTTTATCTGATACGCACCATCCAACTACTGTTTACCATCCTTCTGTCATCATCACTCGGTAAACACTGGTGGAGTGAACAAACAATACCCAACAACCAAACAAAACGGCCCTTTCCAGGGCCACCAAATCATTAACAAAGAGTTTAATTCTTCAAACATATCCAAAATCAACAGATAGCCTAACGGAATCCTACGTCAACTATGCGGTAGTGTCTCGGACACAACCCTCCTGTGACATTTTTGTTCTAATAATGAAATCAAAAATATGCTTTAAAAATGAATCGCTTAGAAAACGACTACTACCAACGTAAAATCTATGTAAAGGGTGTGTCACATCAAATTGCATCACGGAAAAAACGCTGTAGAAATTTAATTTTTAGGAATTATATCTTCAGCTTTCGCTTATAACCAGATAAGAGTGTATAGATCACGTTGGCCATGCTTCACTGTCAATTTTTCGTAAATTTGGAATAATGTCGTCGAACGAAAAAGAGCGTCGTGAATTAATCCTGCGCACTCATTTCGAGAATCCGGAGTTGTCACATCGGGACATCGGTAAGATGCTGGGAATCGTCCAATCCACGGTCAGCAGAGTACTAAAACGATACTTCGAGAATCTAACCATCGACCGGAAGGTGAAGAACAGCAAAAATGGATGCTCCGTCAGTGAAAAAGATCACAAGCGCGTAGTTAAGCAGTTTAGACGTGATCCGAGAAGTTCAGTCCGGGATGTCGCCAATAAGCTGAATTTGTCAAGTTCATTCGTCCAGCGGACCAAGCAGCGGGAGGGCCTGCGTACATACAAGGTTCAGAAGGCTCCTAACCGCGACGAAAGGCAAAACATGGTGGGGAAGACGCGAGCCCGGAAGCTGTACACCGAAATGCTGACGAAGCCGCATTGCCTGGTAATGGACGACGAAACCTAAGTCAAAGCGGACTTTCGTCAGCTGCCGGGCCTGTTGTTCTTCTCCGCTGAGGACAAATTCAGCGTTCCGGAGGAGATTCGCAAGCAGAAACTATCCAAGTTTGCCAAAAAGTTCATGGTGTGGCAAGCGATCTGCTCTTGCGGAAAGCGGAGCGCCCCCTTCGTGAGGACCGGCACGGTAAACGGGCAGGTTTACCTTAAGGTGTAGGCACTCGCGCTTACTACCACTATTGAAGCAGCACGAGGGCCCGACCATCTTCTGGCCTGATCTCGCTTCGTGCCACTATTCAAAGGACGTGTTGGAGTGGTACGAAGCCAACGGGGTCACCTTCGTGCCAAAGGAAATGAACCCGCCCAACGCGCCGGAGCTTCGCCCAATAGAGAAATATTGGGCGATTATGAAGCAGGCCCTCCGGGAGAACCCAAAAGTTGTCAAATCGGAGGCGGACTTCAAGAGAAAATGGATTTCTGTTAAAAAAAACTACAACCTGACGTTGTACAGAACCTTATGGACGGGGTAAAGAGGAAGGTGCGAGCATACGGGCTTGGGCTCGAAGTATGAATAAAAATAAAATGCCAAAAGTTGTTTAATAGTTTTTATTTTACTGTCTAAAATTTTCAAAAGGATCGGTCTACTGGGCGAATTTCTACAGCGTTTTTTCCGTGATGCAATTTGACGTGACACACCTTTTATTGCCTGAAAGATTGATTTGAATAAAGTAGCAGAGATTTATTTTTCAAACGAGTTCATGTTTATATCAAAATAAGGAATAAAAAACTTTCGTTTCATATTTTTTCACCTAATATGTTATGTTGGCACAACAATGTATGTTATGTGCACAGCGTATAAATCCTGGTCTGTATAGCAACATTTATCCATTAGTGGGACGATCCCCCAAATGAAATGTTCTCAATTATGAAAATCAACAATTGAGCTGGGCTTCTGTTTCTGGTTCCTCTATGTTTTGTTAATCCAAAAAGAAGAATCACACAAACTTGGCCACACACACCCGACAACAGAGAGCAGCCAGGGTTTATTCAGAGCTGTCAAACTATTTGCTCAGCGTCGCAAATCTCCAACTCAACTAAGCTAACGAATGGCATAGTTTGCGAGCTGTTCTCGGTCCAGAAAGTGATACACAAATGTTACATGTCGGAGATCAAACAAAAATAAACACAGCGCTACAACCGATAAGCGGAAACACTGCTCACGGCTTTTGTCCCGGGAAAGGATTTACGTCCCGTTTCGAGGATTGTCGAAAGATACCTCGTGACGCGCTGGAATTGCCTTTCTCCTTCGATATGAAGTGACGTGAAAGGGGACAGCAGCAGAGAAAAAAACACAAAAATAGATATAAAACCCCTAGGAGAGAGATATATTTGCTTAGATAAGATCCTATCGGAATAAACAAGTAAACAAAAAGCGAAAAGTCTATTTATCTGATAAAACGGCAATGGGGCACCGGAGACGCACAGCCCAGCATTGAGATTCAAGTGTGCGTGTGTGTGGAAGCAACAGCGAACCTTGAAGCCCTCGGTGATGCAGTTTTATGTAAATATTATGCTAATCAAGTAGGATTCCTCCCCTATTCGGAGACTTTTCCATTTCTTAAGCGCTTCCGAGGAATGCTCGCGTGTGTATGTCTTCATGTGTGTTTATGTAGCGATACATATGTATGATTTTGTGTGTTTCAATTGAAGCCACTTCAAAAGTTGATGACAACTTTGAACTTCTCATCGCGCCGAAGTAGCAATCTTTTGCCCGACCGATTTCCACTGCAAGAAACAAGAAGTTTGATTATAGGGTAACGGATGACAGCGGGATAATAGTGACTGCCGCTCTATCGATGGAGTGGATTCGGTTTTCCGCATTTATATCCCACTGTGAGGCACACTATGCGATCCGTAAATGATTCGTGTAACCAGCTGAAGTCAAACGAACGAGTAAATCGTTCTGGCGGAATGATTTGCTATTCCCTCAAATAGCTGAGTAAATATATGATTATCTTTGAAAGAACCTTCAAACGGCAGTCTATTTATGTAGTATTCTTTGGAAGAAGACGTCGTTGTCCAATGGAATGTCGCATCGGTAGTACCGAAAATGGCGATTCGAGATAAAACAAAATCGTCGAAATTAAACGCTCCACTTTCGCTCGAGAACATAACGTATAATTCTAATCACAGATTACAGATTCGTGTTGAGTACAATAAGGGGATTTATTTTTTCCTACAGGAACCTATTCTGCGTTAAAGATTCGCCTCGGGTGGAAATGATCATAAAGTGGCATTTTTACGAAAAACAAACCCCATTAATTCACATGCTTGAAAAGTATCCCATCGCCGAAAAGTTATCGATAATTTGGAAACAAAGATTCCGTGGATTAACCCTACCCGTTCTTCCTTTTTTTGTTTTCTTCCAACAGAACCGAACTCTTTTATTTACATAATTAATTTTGTCATTCTTAATGGATAGGCAAGTACGATTTTCGGGGAGGGGAATCCTTACGGCAAGAAAGTGAATTTTTAGAGCAAAGAAGACAAAAATCTGAAAACCATCTAAAAATATATGAAAATTCAATTAAAAGGATTACCACTCCAGGAGGAAAACAACTTAAAAAGTCGGGACAGCGTCGAAAAAGATTGTCCGGGCTAGAGGAAATAAATAAGAAAGAAAAAAACACAAATGGAAGAGAAATAATGACCGTCGGCTGGCTGTTTCCCAAGAACAGAAGTTTTATCCGCCACCCCTAAAAAGGAAGAAAGAAACAGTCAGTAGGAGAGGGCGGTGAAAGTGGCAAGAAATGTATAAAGGGCCGAATGCCACGACGACGGCGATAAGTAGGCCGAAAGGGGGCCCCAAAATTATGCTAACAAGTGAATTCCATTTCACCGAAAACTTATTTCCTCCTGTTGTGCTGTACTTGAACCGAGGCGTTTTCTGGTGGAAAAATATGGCACTGCCGGGTACAATGTGTTACCCCCGGGGGTATGCGTGGAGTGGAGTGGGTGAACTGACGGTACCGGAGTATGGTCTCCTTCCCTTCAGAACTTTTGCTTGCTCTTGAACCGGCAGCTAGCGATGGTACTCCAAGTTCCCCACTTGATAATGGTCTGGGTCGGCTTTCATCGCAGGGCACTGGGGCACAGATATCCCAACATATCAAACGAATAAATAAAAATATATCAAATATAATAACCCCTCTCGTAATGCAGTGCCGGGGTACGTTCACCCCTGACACCCACACACAAAACGGAGCGTTATCCGATGTGCTGCGTGCGGAAGAAATGTCTAGGGCAGCTACTTGACAGTAAGTAGTAGGGAAAGGGAGAGTGCCCTTTTCTCAACCAACTCAGAAGTTGGGAATGAATGATAATAAGCCACTCAATACACGATGGTCAATTTTCTGTAGGAAATTTACAGCCCCAAAGTTCCGGTGACGTTCAGAAGAGTGGGGAATAATTTATTTAAATAAAAGATTGAAGATATCATCCATCCATCATCGAAGGGTGCACAATTCTCGTCCCCGGTTGTTATCGGTTCTCATAAGAATTACAACACACTGCGTGATAAAACAACAATAAAACTGAAATGGGGGTAATACTACAAATTTGTGGGCAATAGTTTTCAATTATCAGCTAACATACATCAACATTCCACTGAGATGTTTTTGGTTTTTTTGATACTTATGCACTTTTACACAGTTCAATTCATGTTTAGTCCGGAAAATGAATATATTTTTTACATTAGGTTGGAAAGAAATTCATTATTTTTGCCTGATACCCAACACTTTATTTTATATGCTTCGGATTGTCTGATTTGTGTCAAATATGTACCGTTTTGTTGTAAAATTTGTTGCCATTCTAAAAGTAGCATCATCATGCTTCTCACATAGAAGTCGCGGTCCTTATTGGGGAAAAACTCTAGCAATCGATTTTTGCAATCTTCTGTTGCTCCCAATATAATCACTTATCTTTTTTATCACATTTGTCATATGACACAGGAAAATTAGCAATGCGAGAAAAAGATGGTAATCGCTTGGTCCGGAATATATGGTGGATGAATTAAAACATTCCAATCAAGTTTCCGGAGCTTCTGGCAAGTCACTATAGACATGTGTGGTCTGATGGAACACAACACCTCTTCGGTTGGTCAATTCTGGACGTTTCTGGCCAATCGCTGGCTTCAGACGGTCCAGTTGTTGACAGTAGAGATTTGAGTTTAGTGTATTGCACTAAAAAAATAATAAAAAAACAAATTTTATTACTAAAAAAAATTAAAATAAAACAATTAAATTGCACATATTTTCTGACTATAAGGAGAAGACTCAGAAATTCAATTTTTTTTATACTCAAAAAACGAAAAATATATGTACATTGGGGTATCAATGAAAATGATCATCTCTAATTTCAAAAAAGTTACATTTGGCATCAACATTTTTCTTTCAAAAATCCGATTTCCTTTGATTTTTCGATTTTCAAAAAAACTCAAACTCTGACCGCATGTGCCACTATTCCTTAAGTCCGATTGAGCTGAAATATTGCATAGGGTGTTTTTTTCGAGATGGTGAAGGTTTTGTATGGGATAACGTTTTAAAATTTTTGTCTCGCTTTTTTCCCATACATTCATTGGCACCCTAATGTACATATATAAAACAATAGAAAAATATATTTATTTCGATTCGATTATATATAGTGAAAACAAATTGGAGACTCTTTATAATCCAGTCCACCCTGTATATGCATTTTGGTGTTTTCAGAATTGGAGGATCTTTTCTTATGCTATTCGATAATATTCTCCGCAGCCGCTTTTTAGAGTAGAGGAGTTCGGGTTGAGCAACGTACGAGTGCAGACGTGTGCTTTTTCGCTCCGTGATATGATCTTTGAGTTCTCGCGTTTTTCGTCGTTTACCAGTTTTAGTATTCGTGAAACAGGTGAACAATCTATTATCTGCCCAACTGATTTGAAAACCAGTGTAGTTTAGCTGAATTTCATGAAGAAATCGTAAAAATAACAATAAAAAAGTGACATAATTGGAGGAAGCCATCTTTTCCGCTCGCGTTTGTTGGTGAGAATTCTCTCTGATCGGTGTGCTCTTCATCGTCGCGCTCTTGTTTTCGCATTGTTTTCTTCATCGACGAATTCGGTTACGCGATGTTTTATTTGGTTCCCGGAATAAATCGCCACAGAAAACGACTGCAACAGAAACCACCGCTTATAAAATGTGTAGTAGGCTATAAATATTGTGGCGCGGTATTGTATTTCAAAACAAGAATTAACCGGGCAAACGTATCGCCCCAGGCAAACGTAACGCCCCGGGCAGACGTATACCGTCCGACGCTCGCTAGAGCTCGGTCGGACATTGCTAAAGGATCGTATCCTATGTTTCAAACTAACCGGGCAATCAGTGGATCCCAGGTTTGCGTGCGAGACACCGCCGCTTCCGACGGCGGGTCGGCGGTGGACTCGGATTGCGTCATCTTGGCGGCATGGGCCGCCTCGATTCCTTATCCTCGCCAAATGGGGACTTCGTCCCCATTACATTGTCCTCAGAATAAATTTCGAAAAACGAGAACAAGAGAATAAATTTATAATAGAAATGTGAGGCACATGATGTTTTTCCCGCGCCAAATATTTCTAGCCTACTACACTTTTTCTAAGCGGTTGTTTCTGTTGCAGTTGTTTACTGTGGCGATTTATTCCGGTCACCGTTTTATTTCTCCCTCCGTCGTATGTGTGCAATAGTTGAAGAGTTTCTTAATGCTTGGCTGTATCTGATTGATTCAGATTTGCTAAGGAGAATGCTTCTGTACCTCCAAGTTTTTATTTAGAATAACGATCGCGAAGTTTTTATGCCGCTGTGAATGTATCACCACAAGAAGGAATCGCTGTAACGGTTTGGTTAAGAACAGCATAAGCTAAGTTTTTTTCTAATTTTTACCTTACCTCACGCATATCATACATTTTACCGTATCATTTCTTAGAGGATCTGTGGGTGGGTGGGTGTTTTTATATGTATATTATGTAGTTTCTTTTCAGGTCAGCGCCAAGTGCAATTTCTCTGCGCGGTTGTGTGCTTGAGTGTGAGGAATAAATAGTGTTACGGCACCCTACCATTGGTGTTTTATACGGAAGAATTTTATTCCTTAACCAGTCGGAACGATTTTTTGACGTGGGACTACGTCTAACCGGAATATATGGAGGGTAAAATGAAAACCTAAACACAGAACATGCAGGAAAAAATGAAAGATTTCGAATGCTTATAGCTCGAACATTTCGTACTGGATAGGAGAGATGTTTGCATCACTTGATAGGGAATATTTCTACGCATCTATCGCAACTAACAAAATGTTGTTTTTCATTAGATACACAATTGAATAACTGTAAAATATTAGGCGTTATCTAAACGCCCTAACTGCATCGTTTTGATTGGCCCGATTTACGGTTTCCCTAACACAGCCATCAAAACCAAGCAGCCTTGGGGAAATCGGCATTGCAAATACATGAAAGTAGGGGGACTTTTGTTCTCATCGAAAAATGTTCCCTAACACAGACTTTAAAACCAAGCAGCGAAATCGCAAGCAAACACACGAAAGAGTCTAGAGGCGAGTGAACTGAAAAGTTTAAACCCTCTTAAAGCCAAAAAGAAGAAAAAGGACACACGAAAGTAGGGGGAGCTTTTGTTCCCAACGAAATGTGTTCCCTAATAGAGATTTCTAAACCAAGGTGCCTGGAGAAATCGGTATTTCAAATTCATGCAAGTCGGGGGTATTTTTGTTCCGACTGGAATGTGTTTCCCTAACACAGACTTCAAATCCATGAAGCGTGGGGAAATCGGCATTGCGAATTCATACAAATCGGGAGTATTTTTGTTCCGATTGAAATGTGTTTCCCTAACACAGACTTCAAAACCGAGGTTTCTGGGGAAATCGGCTCTGCAAATAAATGCAAACTGCGAGTACTTTTGTCCTCGCTTGCCTTTGTGCAGAGTGGAATATGTCTGTCCTAACATGATCTTCTAAACTTAGGAACCTGGGAAAATCGTGCAGCCACTAGAAGCGAATGAACTTCCCAGTTTCAAGCAAATTCGAGATTCGAGAAGTATGTACACTTTTGGGATGTAAACTTCAGAGGGAAATGTAAAATAAAATAATCGTTTGATAATTTTTTTTTGTCTTTATTGGAAAGATTTTCAGCCTTAGGCTGGTTCATCAAACGTTTGATAATTCTTCCGTACATATATTTTGTTCTAGTCATCATACCAAACGTAAAAGGTCCGTCATTAAATTTACTTGTAACGAAGAACAATCAATCACAATAAATGAATTGACCTTACACGGCATTTGTTCATTTTTTTCACTCACAGAGCAAATATATTGAACTCAATTGAATTTGGAAACTGTTTCATTCAATCAAGAATTTAATCAATACAAACGAATGATTGCTAAGCTAAGGTAGTTCCACGTGAACCTTGCGGTTATATCATAGATATAACCCACTAATTTTTTCCAGTTGGAAACAATCTTTGAATGTGTTTATGCGATTGGAAAAGTTTCGATGTTTCGACTGGAACTTCCATATTTTTGCTCTTCCCTGTTGTGAGACACGGGGGAAGTTGTATTAGTGTATTTGCTGCAGTGAAAATCTCTGAACGAGTGTCGATGTAGAAGTATACGTTTACACGGAACCACGATAACGAGCTTAGTTGCTTTCTTTCTCTATTTCTCTCTCTTTTTATACTCTGTCGGAGCAATTTGGTTCGTGTTAGTTTATGTTTGCGCGCTGTTTTGATTTTTTTTTACTCGTAGAATAATGTTTATGACAGCTGGTGGAGAGCAACTTTCGTGTTTTCACTGTGTTTCGGAAAGTCTGATAGCTCAAAACGAGCAGACATGTTGACGTTTGACACTATTATTTTTTCTATTTTAGCTGCCTTATACAATAGTACTGGAACACAATAATTAATTATTAACTTCAAGTGTTAGATTCATAGTATCAGGTTCAGTTTTCACATGATCTATATATCTGATTCAGGTCACACTGTGATAGTGTGCTACAGTTTATGTAATATATCTTCCAGATTATATTTTATATATAATTTTATGATATGGTTTTGTGTATTTCGTGTATCAAATTCTTGTCTTGCTATGAAAGAACTATAGAGAATGTTTTTCACATGTTGAATCGATTGAATTTCCCACAAAAACCTGTTAATGGATAATTATGTCAGTTCAGTAAAATATTCAAAAATTGCATAATGGATAGTAGATTCCAGACTTATTCCGTCGTTGATCATGACGTGCGATTTTAGAAGTTTCTTATTTGAATATTTCAATGCATAGAAAGTTCGTTTGTGTGTGTGTGTTTTTTTGACGTGGGACTACGTCTAACCGGAATATATGGAGGGTAAAATGAAAACCTAAACACAGAACATGCAGGAAAAAATGAAAGATTTCGAATGCTTATAGCTCGAACATTTCGTACTGGATAGGAGAGATGTTTGCATCACTTGATAGGGAATATTTCTACGCATCTATCGCAACTAACAAAATGTTGTGTTTCATTAGATAAACAATTGAATAACTGTAAAATATTAGGCGTTATCTAAACGCCCTAACTGCATCGTTTTGATTGGCCCGATTTACGGTTTCCCTAACACAGCCATCAAAACCAAGCAGCCTTGGGGAAATCGGCATTGCAAATACATGAAAGTAGGGGGACTTTTGTTCTCATCGAAAAATGTTCCCTAACACAGACTTTAAAACCAAGCAGCGAAATCGGCATTGCAAGCACACGAAAGAGCCTAGAGGCGAGTGAACTGAAAAGTTTAAACCCTCTTAAAGCCAAAAAGAAGAAAAAGAACACACGAAGGTAGGGGGAGCTTTTGTTCCCACCGAAATGTGTTCCCTAATAGAGATTTCTAAACCAAGGTGCCTGGAGAAATCGGTATTTCAAATTCATGCAAGTCGGGGGTATTTTTGTTCCGACTGGAATGTGTTTCCCTAACACAGACTTCAAATCCATGAAGCGTGGGGAAATCGGCATTGCGAATTCATACAAATCGGGGGTATTTTTGTTCCGATTGAAATGTGTTTCCCCAACACAGACTTCAAAACCGTGGTTTCTGGGGAAATCGGCTCTGCAAATAAATGCAAACTGCGAGTACTTTTGTCCTCGCTTGCCTTTGTGCAGAGTGGAATATGTCTGTCCTAACATAATCTTCTAAACTTAGGAACCTGGGAAAATCGTGAAGCCACTAGAAGCGAATGAACTTCCCAGTTTCAAGCAAATTCGAGATTCGAGAAGTATGTACACTTTTGGGATGTAAACTTCAGAGGGAAATGTAAAATAAAATAATCGTTTGATAATTTTTTTTTGTCTTTATTGGAAAGATTTTCAGCCTTAGGCTGGTTCATCAAACGTTTGATAATTCTTCCGTACATATATTTTGTTCTAGTCATCATACCAAACGTAAAAGGTCCGTCATTAAATTTACTTGTAACGAAGAACAATCAATCACAATAAATGAATTGACTTTACACGGCATTTGTTCATTTTTTTCACTCACAGAGCAAATATATTGAACTCAATTGAATTTGGAAACTGTTTCATTCAATCAAGAATTTAATCAATACAAACGAATGATTGCTCAGCTAAGGTAGTTCCACGTGAACCTTGCGGTTATATCATAGATATAACCCACTAATTTTTTTGACGTAGGACTACGTCTTTCATTTCTATACTGGGGTGTAAGTTCAAACTTTCGTAAACGAAAGCGTTACGCCGGAGAACGAGATTTTGAGCGTTAATAGCTCCTAAACAGCTGAACGAAATTGTATGATAAACACTTCATTCGAAAGATAAAATGTCTACGCGTTATATGCTTGTTGCTTTTTGATCCAAAAATTTGTTTCAATAGACCTAAAATTGCTTTCAAAATAGGCTATTGAAATCACACCAATCGGTATATAAGCGAGTGCCGCTCGGAAATCCACTCAGTTATAATTGCGCAACGATTGAGATACGATCGCTGGAATGGATGGGTGTTTCCCTAACACAGACTTCAAAACCAGGGGAAATCGGCATTGCAAAATAGATGTAAGCAGTGGATACTTTTGTACTCGCTTGCGTATCTGGAAATTGGAATGTTTCCCTAACACAGACTTCGAAACCATGGAGCCTGGGGGAAATCAACATTGCAAAATAGATTCAAGCTGCGGGTACTTTTGTACTCGCTTGCGTTCCTGGAAATCGGAATGTTTCCCTAACACAGATTTCAAAACCATGGAGCCAGGGAAAATTGGCATAGAAAATTATATGCAAGCAGCGAGTACTATTGTACTCGGATTGACTATGGATTTTAAATGGTATGATACGGTGTAGTGGATCTGATCAAAGTGGTTTTATATTACATATCGAAGAAATCACATTTATAAAAGCAGCGTTATAAAATTATTTGTTTACGAACGCTGCAATCGATCGTCGTTATTGGGAAGTTGGGATTGTAGCGAAGGGGGTCTTATTTTCGCTGTGTAATTCCAAGGAGGAATCCATTCCTTCTCAATCGTTAATAATCCTGCTCCGGACCAACGATGATTCCAATTTTCGGGGTTTGGGGAGTGGGTATTATTTGCGCTGGGTATTTCCGAGGAGTTATCGATTCCCCCTTTGAATGTTAATAATTCTTTTCGAGCTAAACGAAGTGGTGTGATAATCACTTTATTCGAAAGATGAAACGTCTAAGATTTATATGTTTGTTACTTATTGATTGCTAAGTCAACGTTAGTCCTACGTCCACCTTGCTGTTATATCAAAGATATAACCCGCTTCTAGTTTTTTCATGTAGAATGTTTCCAGATAATGTGTTAGTTTCAATTTATGTATAGTTTTTATAGAATATATCGCCGCTTTGATGTTTGTGGAGTTCTCTCGGTTACCTTCTCAGGTTTCCCAAGAATAACTCTCAACCGTAGCATTTGGAGATCAATAAAAAATACGTGCAATGAATAACGATATATATATATTTCCGATCTTATTGGTTTTATATGAGTTTTCTCGGTTACCTTCTCAGGTTTCCCAGAGTTAACTCTACAATGTAGCGATTGAATTTGATAAAAGTACGTGAGATAAATGATAGAATATATAATATAATAATATCGCGTGCCGTGACACATGAGTTTTTCGCTTCGTCGAATTGTTGCTGGCTCACGTTCACATAATCACATCACTTACCTCGGTGAATCCTGATTTATACCTCTTCCCACTAACAACTATCCTTTCCTTGATAAACGCTAGGGAACCACGCTATAGAGGCGACCCTTCTGGCATTCGGGCGGCGAATATCATACTAACATTCCTTTCCTTCCCCTGGTGGCTGTATGGACGTGGCCGGTGTCGTTATTGACCATTTAAAGCTCGAATCACCGACAATTGCACAACGAGAATGATTTGCTAGTCCCAAGCGTCATTCTGTGTGTTCTTTGTGCAATTTGGTTGGTTCAGGTCAATCACGGAGAGCAACTACGAATTGTACAGTCTACCCAAGCTCAAGCTCAAGCTCCGCAGCCGCTTTTTAGAGTATTTCATAGATAAAAAAGGGCGCGCGAATTTAAACATCAGTTCGATTGGTTTTAGAAATGTTTTCTCAGTTGTCTTTTCGAATTTCAAAGGATAACTTTCGACGTCCCACATTAGAATACTCAATACATAAAAGTTTCAGGTGCGAATAATTATAAATGATATCTCCGATTCGGTTTATGCCTAAAGTGTTGCCTCGATTGCCTTATCAGGTTACTCAGGATTATCTTCTGTCGTCACGTGCTGAAGTATTCGCTAAATGAAATAGTTCTACGCGCGGCGAGTTTTGATTTACATTGCGATTCCGGTTCATTCTTAAAATGTTCTCTTGATTGCTTTCTCAGGCTTTTTGCAGAATGCCAGCGTCATTCTGCAAAAAAAACTAAAGTAACTTGTTCAGCGTGTTCAAAATGTCGAGTTTCGTTCCGAATAAAAAGCATTTAGAAATCTTGTCGCAACAATCTCAAGGTTATTATGACATCGAGCATGTTATTTGGTCTGACGAGATGTACCTTGTAGCCAGATCGAATTTAGAAAACTCTCTTCGAGCCCGAGGGATCCAACCCAATGCCAGTGCGGAATGTGTTGGCTCGGTTAGACCTTGATTACATGTTCGAAATCTATCTGGACAAGCACTGATTGCCGCAGTACTGATTTGTTAATTGCGGCACCTTCTTTTCCGTAATTCTACACTTGTAGATTATTCAAACCGACTTGAAATACTTCACGAAATCTTCAAAACTTTTTCTTTTGCGATTTAACAAATTCTCAACACTTTCCGCTCGTGAAACAATATAACCTGTCTATTTCGTCTCTATTTGTATAGGGAAAGTGGGGGCATAGTGGTCACCCTAAGGATTATGCCCATTTCCAGCGCCCACATACCGATTTAATTCCCGTTTCTCGAAGAATATTATAGTTCAACTCATTGTTATTCAAGATAACAAACGGCTTTTACTATAAAAATTCAAAATAGTACACTTTTCATCAGTAGAAAAAAGGGTGAAAAATCGAACTTTTTTTTTTGCTTGGAGGTAAAGTGGTCACCTAGAGGGGGCAAAGTGGTCACCCGCCCATATCAAGCTAAATGGGATAGATTTATGCGTTTTTTTCGTCCAAATTTGTTCAAATCGTATTTTTTATAGTAGGTACATGCATGAAATAAGCTTGGCCTATTCACCTAGAGCTTCAATTTAAATTTTCTCGTATATACAAAAACGTAGTAAGAAACACATAACGTTCCGCATAATGAGGCTTGGTTTAGTTGGAGTGGCATATTTATCCAGGGCCAAAGCCACAAAAGTACTTCTTCAAGAGCAGAATGTGATGAGGTATATCAGCTTTAGTAAACAGAACATTGAAAGTTGTTATTCACCTATGACCACTTTGCCCCCAAACATGAAAATAATTTCTATGCTAATTAATCGCTGAGCTTAAACAAAATATCTGCTCACCCTACCTAGAATATGTTAACAGTCGTCCAAACTGATGATTTGTCCAACATATCAGATGGAATAAACTAAATTTCATGAGAAATTCCTTAGATACCATGCGCACAGAACTACGGCCGAATGGCTATCGAGAGAGTAATTTCTGTTTTTATTTGTATTATGACATGCGACAGCTCTACTGAAGTACAGGATGACTCAAAAGTCATTAAATTCTTCAAACATAAGGTGACTATCAATACGGCATCTACAGTCAATAGTTAAACTACTAAACATGCAGGTGACCACTTTGCCCCCCATGACCAATTTGCCCCCACTACCCCTACTGGTTTTCTCTTGTGTTCTATTCACAATTCGTTGTTTTGTTGTGTCTGATGGTTTTGTGTATAGTAAACAAAGCGTGTTTGTTGTCAGTTCTTGGATTCGCACAGTGTGTGCGGCGTGTAAAAACTGGTAAGTAATTCATTTCAAGTGTGTCTTATATTCTAGGTGTATGGTGAGTGTATCGTGTAGTGCGTATTTACATTTTTGTATAAATTTCATTTCAGGGTTCTGGTAAGTATTGACCATTCCGGCCGCCAATTAAATTTCTTTCCTTCATTTCGGCATCTGCGGTGGAACCATCTTCAATGGTAGACCTGAAGGTCGGTAGGTTGTTGCTTCGGCAGGAAACGTCCTTGATTGTTTCTGTGAGGAAGAGAAATTCGTGCGACGACTGGCGATAAACAGTGTGGAAGGAGAACTTAACTTGTGTTAAGTCTCGGTCACGGGGCCGGGGTTACCGCACCTCAAGGGGTCGGAATTACCTAACCAACATGACGAGACTTTTTTTTTTATTAGAGATGCTCCTCGAACTCTTGACGTGTCTTCATCGGTGTGTTTGTGCATGATGTTGGTTTACAGGGCTGGCGCAGTCTTGGGTTCTGGTGAATCGTCTATCGTTGATGAAAACTGTAATCAAACAGGGTTGTATCGGTCGAAAGAGAACACAAACGGGAGTACTTAACTCCTGTCAAGTCTCAGCCGGGGGCTCCGAAAAGCCCACACGGCGAGGCCTTGTTCTCTTTACAGATGCACCAGGAACATGCTCGATTCCCCCGAGCTTGGGCCAGAACTCCGTGCTAGCGGCTCTTAACTTAGAGCTAGAACCAGCTAGTTCTGGCGACATGAAATGGTTGGTGGGGGAGAACCTGGAATGGGTCGCCTGGTTGATCCAATCCGGCCGCCAAGATGCCAAAATTTCTGGCGGAGGGTAAACATCAGCAGTACTGGATCAGCGTTCAACGGTTCGAAGCACTCTCGCAGACAGATCAGCTTAATGTAACGATGGTTAGCAGGTTGCACGATGGGATGTCTCTCGTCGATTGGCATTCGTGCGAAGGGCAACCGGCCGCCAACTCGGATGATTCCGTCCACGAACGGAGGATGGAGGATGCGAAGCTTTGATTTCCCATCCATTTGACCAGAACTGGTGAGTCTTTGTGTTTGGGTCTTGCAGCACTGCCTTTGAACTTTCCGAATCAGCATCAATAAGGTGCGATCGTTCTTTTCGGAAGTCAGCGGTTTTACTTCTTGAGGTCCATTTCGTTTGTGGCGGTGACAGTTCACGCAAAACCATTGGAGTAATGCAGTGATTCGGAGACTTCGATTAATGTCGCGGAAGCGGTTGATGATGTCTGGTTCTCTGGTTGTGGGAATCGGTGTGGGTTTAGGGCACAGCGAATTCTGGGAACGTAACCATGGCGGTCCGTCCCACCACAGTGATGCGTCGAGAAGATCACCAAGGTCTCTTCTCCCAGAAATATGATCTGCGGAATTGTGTTCTGGCCAGACGTGAAGCCACGCAGCACTACAATCAGGCGGCCACTGTCGGAGAGAAAGACTAGCAGATGCAAGCATCGCGACAATTTTCCTACAGAACTCAGTGAGTGAGTCGGTGCTGTCTGAATCCGTGAGTTGATGATTGTTCGTGCTGAAATCGTACCGTTCGGCAGATGCGGCAAACGGAAATGTCTTCTCTTCGTCATCGTCGTCGTCTACTCTGGTCGCAAGAAACGGGGCACTGCTGGTGCCGGAGGTGACAGTGCGAAGCTGATACACCGTAAGCGATGCAACGGAATCGTCACGCCACAGGATTCGCTGGAGAGGCTGATCTGACTTGTGAACCAGCACTCGACGGTGCATCTTCTCAATATGAGCAGAGATGATGTAGTGGTGGAATCTGAAGCGTAGTACGATTGTGACCAGAGTATCTTTGATTGTTGGAGCAGAAAGAAGAACATCGTTGATCAACGGGTCCGAAATGAAACGGCACGGCACATCGGAAACAAGACATATCTCATTCGTGGTGCTCTCTGGATTCACGACAGCATGATGAGGTACGAAATACGGTGACTGGAGCTCTTCTTCGGCAGCGTTCACCTCGTGCATTCTGACCAATTCACTGATGGTGCGGATGGTGTTGTTAAACTGAAATCTACCCGTATCGCTGTTGTTTAGCTCACATTTCCCGGAAACGACCTAACCGAACTCGGTGCTTTGTAGCAGAGGCAGATCATTTCCTAGCGAAACACGACCATTACGAAGCACACGGAGGAAATGTGTTGCACCCAGGATGATGTCGATGTTCCCAGTTACCGCAAACGTGGGATCAGCGAGATCCATATTGTGAGGAATTGGCCAGTGATTGGTGTCTACTGTCGATTGTGGAAGTTTCACCGTGATGGATGGCAGCACCAGCATCGTGTCCATGATTGAGAACGGTGACACTCATGAGAAGGTCGTCACCGTGGACTGGCACTCAACCGACGTTGTAGCATTTCCGATTCCGCTGATGGTGACAGGATGTGGTAGATGGATCCGTGGGAGCTGCAATCGATCACTCGCAGCCCTCGACATGAAACTACGTTGGGAAGCACAGTCCAACAAGCAGCGCACGGTGCAAACTCGACCTCTACTGTCCCTGATGATCACCATGGCGGTTGGTAAGAAGACGGCTTCTGGAATCGTCCCCACAGAATGCGTAACGAGAGCGTACTGTGAGTTTTCAGAAGAGCCGGCGTGTAAAAACTGGTAAGTAATTCATTTCAAGTGTGTCTGTGAGTGTATCGTGTAGTGAGTATTTACATTTTTGTATAAATTTCATTTCAGGGTTCTGGTAGAGTATTGAACACTATCTTTGCCTCAAAACTATTGATCTCCGTGTTTAATCATCAGTATTGTCAGTATGTCCCTTCCTCTCCATGTCAGCCTACTAACCTCGAGTCGTCCGCGAGTAATCGGTTTTCCACCCTTTTAACAATGGAATAAGCTAAATTGTAAATTTGCTTTAGAACTAATATTAGATATAGAATTTGGCCCCTCTAAACTTATGTAACTGAGCCTGTAAAAATAAACGATTTATAAAAAAACGCATTTGACGAATTTCATGCCAACTCGATTGGCCATTGGCAGCACCATCTCAGATTGCAATGAAATGTTGTGGGTGTAAATACATTGATAATTTAAGCAACTTTGCATACTTGAAATCTAAAAAAATCAAGCCTTCTTTTTGAATGAGCCAATTTTTTTTCTTAATTGTTTTTTCTAAAATTTCAAACCCAAAAACTATAAGACCTACAAAATTTTACTAAAGGTAGGAAATGCCGAAAGTTACTTCAATTTTCATTTAGCATATATTTTTGAGAAAAATATATTTAAATTTAAAAAAATCAGCGCAATTAAAATATATATTTAAACAATTTTTTACATATCTATTGAATATTTTACGTCTTATGGATTTTGAGTTGATTTTTTTTTGTAATTTTGAGTTTTCTTCTCTTACATTTTAGAAAAAATCTAACTCAAAAACTATGAGTCTTAAAAAAATTGATCAAAGAAAATGTATGAAATTACTTAATTTTTTTAAATATATAATAATAAATTTAAAAAACATAACGCTAAAAAAAAATCAATGTTAAGATTCGTTTTTATTGAAAACGTATTTTTAGAAAATTCGGAAAACAATGAATAGTCTATACAACAACCAACAATAATCCATACATCGGTAGAAGGACACCTGTACAGGAAAAGAGCTCATCTAGCAAAAACTTTTTCATGTTTTCTTTGAAAAATTCCTTAAAACGCTTAACTTCTAACATTTTTGTGTGCAAACTCTCGCGAATGACATATTCTGCTTTTCTATTTTTTCTGTTTAGAAACATGCCAAGAACATGTCAATCCTAATAATTTACACACAAAAAACAGGAAGTGGGTTATATCTGTGATATAACCGCAAGGGTGACGTAGGACTATCGTTGATGTAGTGATCATTTGTTTTTAGTTGCATCTGAATCAATTCTCAATGAATGAATAAATTAATATTTGGGGTACTTCGAAAACGAGAGCGTTACGTTGAAGGCACAATATTCAGCAAGAGTGCAGCCGAGCGGAACGAGAAACGAATTCTTCCAGCTCGTGCTCAGTGAAAATCACCCCAAAACGGCTAAGTGTTCCGGAAGCTATCATACCGCCGACCATGTCACACCATGCCACGCCATCCATCGAATAAGCGATATCGCCCTCCAACGGAGACAGCATCACCAGCGCGACGACAACGAACATCGAGGACTTCTACGGGCCCCAACGATACGGTACCTTTACTTACCCCAAGCAGAACTAGTGAAAATATACATAAATAAAAACTGGCGTTTAAAACAGGTATCTTTCCGAGGTCCAAAGCCGACCTTGAGAGATCTATATACCGAGGTGAGCTATGCCGGGCACTACGGCTAAAGCCGAAGTTAACAATGAAATTTTCAATTTCAAGGGAACTGGCGATTATTTTTCAGCAACGATAACTTCTTTCCGGATCTTCTCGACGCTGGATGGCAACCAAATGAAAATAGTTCCGCGCGTGTATGTGTGTGTGACCGATGTATCCGACGTTTTTCGATGCTGATACTCTCTTGGTCGGCTTTTTTTTCTCCTGATTGATCGGCTTTCCTGCGCGCCCTCACAGTTCCAAACAAACTGAATCAGGTCAGGTCAGGTCAGGTCAGGTCAGGTCAGGTCAGGTCAGGTCAGGTCAGGTCAGGTCAGGTCAGGTCAGGTCAGGTCAGGTCAGGTCAGGTCAGGTCAGGTCAGGTCAGGTCAGGTCAGGTCAGGTCAGGTCAGGTCAGGTCAGGTAAGTTAGCTTAGTTAGCAGTTAGGAAGTTCCTAGAAATCCTTTTATATCATTTTTTCCTGCTCCAAAAAAAACGGCATTAATTCTTAGTTTACCAAGAAAACACAGACAAAGAATATTAGAAATATGCAAATTTTATATTCCAGAACCTTTATCATCTGGTAATTACGCAGAAGGTCGTTATACATTCTTCTCTTCGACAAAAGACCCGAAAAACACGCAAAAACTGCATGAATTGTAAAAAATATGTTTGTTTCGAGCATGCAGTTATGCTAGTTCTGATTCTTGCTCCAATGAAACCACAATCGATTAATACGTTTTTATGTTATTTTATAGCTCTTTATACTTCCATGAGTTATATTCAGTTGCTTACTTTTGATTATTAACAGTGAAAAATTCAAATTTCGTTATTTGTGATGGAGTTTCAAAAATTGCTCTATTTTGATGAGGCTGTATTATATGACTATTAAAACATAATAAAGACGAAGAAAACATATGTTTTGGAGTTTTTTCATTCATCCATACCCTCTTCTTCAAATAAATGCCAATAAAGCCTGAAAAATGCACAATGGCAACATTACAGAGAAGTTCAATTTTCGGTATGTGACACCGTGCGCGAGTATACGTGTTACGATTTTGCACGCGAGTACAGGAGGGTTAAATCTTTTCCTGATATTTTAACAGAAAATTTATGCAACCTTCTGTATTTCCTCTTTTTGACCATGATTTTGCAGGTCTTCGAGCTATAGTTTTTTTTTAAATAACGAAAAAAGTCCTTTCCAATAAACATTTTTTTTTTTTGAAATTTCAAATATGCAAAATTGTTTCAATGACCAATGTTTTTACACCCAAACGTTTCACTGCAATCTGAGATGATGCTGTGAACTCCTAAGACGAGTTGGCATGAAATTCATCATTTGCCGCATTCGTTTCTTTTGTTTTTTTCACTTGAAAATTTCGAAAGCGGTTGAATCACATCGTTTGCTTGTAGAAGGATATGAAGAACATGTTCCAGCAGTCAAAATATTTGAAAGATGGTTTCGGAAATTCAATAATGGTGATTTTTATCTGAAGGACAATGGCCCTTCTGGTGCAGCGAAACATATTGAAGACGAGTAATTGCAGTAGTTGTTGGACTCAAACAACAACAAAAATGGACAGAAACACTGAATGTCAAGCTCGTAAAACGGATACCATACTTATTGAGTGAAAGGCAATTGGACCATCGTGAATTCATCTGTGAAATGCTTTTTCAACAGCACCAAAGGAAGTCGGTTTTGCATCGGATTGTCTTTGGCGACGATAAAGATGGATTTATTTCGATAACCCTAAGCGCAAAAACATGGCTCTAATCTGTTGAAATCGGTCCATCCACTTCAAAACTAAATCGCGTCAGGTGGGAAGGGATGCTTCACCCGAATTAACGTTTGCAATAAAAAAAATGAACAAAAATTAACGATTTTTCATGGGTTTACCTTCACACGTACTGGCGAAACTACCCATGCTGCATCAATCATAGTTACCCATGAGTCAGCAGAAAATATTGACAGCTCTATCAGTCGAACTCTAATCGTGATGGCGAAAACAGTGAAGCTACTACGCTCAGAAGTGTACGCGTTCAAAAAACGGTACCTTAGGTTTATTTCACACTCCAAGTTCCCCAAGAAGATGCTGCTGTGGTTGACAATCAGCGAGAAGGGGATGTCAAAGCCGCTTTTCTTTAGCTCCGGACTGACCGTGAATGGGAAAATTTATAGTACGAAGTGTCTGCCGGAAGTTGCGGCGTTCATCAGGAAATACCATAAGGGTGAAGACGCGGTGTTCTGGCCGGATCTGGTGTTACTCGAAGCGATCGTTAAAGGAGATGGAGCGGCTGAATATCGATGTGATACCCAAGTCGGCGAACCCGCCCAACGTTCCCCAGCCGCGTCCCAACGAGAATTTGTGGGCAAACCTGAAGCGTAATATCTACTCCAACAATTTTGTCGTGAAAACTGAGAATGAATTGATAAATAAAACGAAAAACGAACTCAAAAACACGCCTACATGCATGTTTTCGTCCGCCATGGTCAATGTTCCGGTTAACTGCTGGAAAGCCGCAAAGGTGTAGATTTTTGTTGCAAGTGAGCTAAAATAATTTTTTTTTGTTTTTATTATCTGTATTATAGTGATTTTCAACTCATTAGGCTGGTTCGTCACTTTTACTTCCATTTTTGGAAGAATGTCGGGAGTGAGAATTGAACTCGTGACCTTTAGCGTGAGAGGCATGGATGTTACCACTACGCCAGATCGCCTCCAGCTAAAATAATTACCTTCCATGGAAAATTTATCAAACTCAATTATCTTTTTTTTTTTCTTTTATCTCATTTATTTATTAGGCTCATTAGCATTTAGCTGTAACAGAGCCGGGTTTAATCGTGTACATGTACATATGTTTATGTTTCTATAAATTGTGAATTACACAGTAGTTAGTAGTAGCCATTTAGGCGTAAGGGTTTTCTTTCTGTTCTTCCATTGTTCAGCAGACCGGACAGCGGAGACAGTTGATATTGATCATTGTTGGGTTATTTATAGAACAGCAGCCCGATGTTTCTTGCAGAGCAGAGCAGTTGTATGGATGAATCGATCTTTGTTCCACCGTGGATCGATTTCCATCGCTGATGATGGTTGCGTGGACGTAGTTATTCTTTAACAACACAAAGATGGTCAATTGAGGGCCCTGAGTTTGAACTCACGATCGATCGCTTGGTAAGCGAACGCGTGGCTACGAAGTGGCTACGAAGACCCCCCCAAACTCAATTATCTGTCTTAGTTTATTTTATAACCATCCAAAAAAGGCCAGTTTTTTTAATGCAAACGTTAAATAAGATCTTCTAATATGTTTGTCGTGTTATATCGTCATGTTCATGACATTTTATGGATTTGCTTATAATTTCCAACAACTTTTCCAAATACATAATTATGGTAAGATTCTTACCGTAAGAATATAAGTTTAGGAGCTTTAGCCCACATGTCTTCAAATGTTTTTCAACGATATTTCTAAACATATATTTTTACCATTATTTATGATGTAGTTGGAAAAGTTGTTAATAAGCAAACTCAAAAAAATTTCATTAACATGACGCTATAGCACGACAAGCATATTAAAAGAGCCTATTTACTATAAAAAAGACATTAAAAAAGACAATATTTTTTTAAATATCTCGAGAATCGCTGCAAAAAGCTTTTTTGTTTTAAATCACATCAGGATTCATGATTTGTGGCTAAAAATGATAATTAACATACAAAAATTCGAAACTTCAAGAATTTATAAAAATCGTTGTTTCACAAAGTTCGTCAAAAATAGCTTTACCATTTTATCAGCTTTAGTAAACAGAACATTGAAAGTTGTTATTCACCTATGACCACTTTGCCCCCAAACATGAAAATAATTTCTATGCTAATTAATCGCTGAGCTTAAACAAAATATCTGCTCACCCTACCTAGAATATGTTAACAGTCGTCCAAACTGATGATTTGTCCAACATATCAGATGGAATAAACTAAATTTCATGAGAAATTCCTTAGATACCATGCGCACAGAACTACGGCCGAATGGCTATCGAGAGAGTAATTTCTGTTTTTATTTGTATTATGACATGCGACAGCTCTACTGAAGTACAGGATGACTCAAAAGTCATTAAATTCTTCAAACATAAGGTGACTATCAATACGGCATCTACAGTCAATAGTTAAACTACTAAACATGCAGGTGACCACTTTGCCCCCCATGACCAATTTGCCCCCACTACCCCTACTGGTTTTCTCTTGTGTTCTATTCACAATTCGTTGTTTTGTTGTGTCTGATGGTTTTGTGTATAGTAAACAAAGCGTGTTTGTTGTCAGTTCTTGGATTCGCACAGTGTGTGCGGCGTGTAAAAACTGGTAAGTAATTCATTTCAAGTGTGTCTTATATTCTAGGTGTATGGTGAGTGTATCGTGTAGTGCGTATTTACATTTTTGTATAAATTTCATTTCAGGGTTCTGGTAAGTATTGACCATTCCGGCCGCCAATTAAATTTCTTTCCTTCATTTCGGCATCTGCGGTGGAACCATCTTCAATGGTAGACCTGAAGGTCGGTAGGTTGTTGCTTCGGCAGGAAACGTCCTTGATTGTTTCTGTGAGGAAGAGAAATTCGTGCGACGACTGGCGATAAACAGTGTGGAAGGAGAACTTAACTTGTGTTAAGTCTCGGTCACGGGGCCGGGGTTACCGCACCTCAAGGGGTCGGAATTACCTAACCAACATGACGAGACTTTTTTTTTTATTAGAGATGCTCCTCGAACTCTTGACGTGTCTTCATCGGTGTGTTTGTGCATGATGTTGGTTTACAGGGCTGGCGCAGTCTTGGGTTCTGGTGAATCGTCTATCGTTGATGAAAACTGTAATCAAACAGGGTTGTATCGGTCGAAAGAGAACACAAACGGGAGTACTTAACTCCTGTCAAGTCTCAGCCGGGGGCTCCGAAAAGCCCACACGGCGAGGCCTTGTTCTCTTTACAGATGCACCAGGAACATGCTCGATTCCCCCGAGCTTGGGCCAGAACTCCGTGCTAGCGGCTCTTAACTTAGAGCTAGAACCAGCTAGTTCTGGCGACATGAAATGGTTGGTGGGGGAGAACCTGGAATGGGTCGCCTGGTTGATCCAATCCGGCCGCCAAGATGCCAAAATTTCTGGCGGAGGGTAAACATCAGCAGTACTGGATCAGCGTTCAACGGTTCGAAGCACTCTCGCAGACAGATCAGCTTAATGTAACGATGGTTAGCAGGTTGCACGATGGGATGTCTCTCGTCGATTGGCATTCGTGCGAAGGGCAACCGGCCGCCAACTCGGATGATTCCGTCCACGAACGGAGGATGGAGGATGCGAAGCTTTGATTTCCCATCCATTTGACCAGAACTGGTGAGTCTTTGTGTTTGGGTCTTGCAGCACTGCCTTTGAACTTTCCGAATCAGCATCAATAAGGTGCGATCGTTCTTTTCGGAAGTCAGCGGTTTTACTTCTTGAGGTCCATTTCGTTTGTGGCGGTGACAGTTCACGCAAAACCATTGGAGTAATGCAGTGATTCGGAGACTTCGATTAATGTCGCGGAAGCGGTTGATGATGTCTGGTTCTCTGGTTGTGGGAATCGGTGTGGGTTTAGGGCACAGCGAATTCTGGGAACGTAACCATGGCGGTCCGTCCCACCACAGTGATGCGTCGAGAAGATCACCAAGGTCTCTTCTCCCAGAAATATGATCTGCGGAATTGTGTTCTGGCCAGACGTGAAGCCACGCAGCACTACAATCAGGCGGCCACTGTCGGAGAGAAAGACTAGCAGATGCAAGCATCGCGACAATTTTCCTACAGAACTCAGTGAGTGAGTCGGTGCTGTCTGAATCCGTGAGTTGATGATTGTTCGTGCTGAAATCGTACCGTTCGGCAGATGCGGCAAACGGAAATGTCTTCTCTTCGTCATCGTCGTCGTCTACTCTGGTCGCAAGAAACGGGGCACTGCTGGTGCCGGAGGTGACAGTGCGAAGCTGATACACCGTAAGCGATGCAACGGAATCGTCACGCCACAGGATTCGCTGGAGAGGCTGATCTGACTTGTGAACCAGCACTCGACGGTGCATCTTCTCAATATGAGCAGAGATGATGTAGTGGTGGAATCTGAAGCGTAGTACGATTGTGACCAGAGTATCTTTGATTGTTGGAGCAGAAAGAAGAACATCGTTGATCAACGGGTCCGAAATGAAACGGCACGGCACATCGGAAACAAGACATATCTCATTCGTGGTGCTCTCTGGATTCACGACAGCATGATGAGGTACGAAATACGGTGACTGGAGCTCTTCTTCGGCAGCGTTCACCTCGTGCATTCTGACCAATTCACTGATGGTGCGGATGGTGTTGTTAAACTGAAATCTACCCGTATCGCTGTTGTTTAGCTCACATTTCCCGGAAACGACCTAACCGAACTCGGTGCTTTGTAGCAGAGGCAGATCATTTCCTAGCGAAACACGACCATTACGAAGCACACGGAGGAAATGTGTTGCACCCAGGATGATGTCGATGTTCCCAGTTACCGCAAACGTGGGATCAGCGAGATCCATATTGTGAGGAATTGGCCAGTGATTGGTGTCTACTGTCGATTGTGGAAGTTTCACCGTGATGGATGGCAGCACCAGCATCGTGTCCATGATTGAGAACGGTGACACTCATGAGAAGGTCGTCACCGTGGACTGGCACTCAACCGACGTTGTAGCATTTCCGATTCCGCTGATGGTGACAGGATGTGGTAGATGGATCCGTGGGAGCTGCAATCGATCACTCGCAGCCCTCGACATGAAACTACGTTGGGAAGCACAGTCCAACAAGCAGCGCACGGTGCAAACTCGACCTCTACTGTCCCTGATGATCACCATGGCGGTTGGTAAGAAGACGGCTTCTGGAATCGTCCCCACAGAATGCGTAACGAGAGCGTACTGTGAGTTTTCAGAAGAGCCGGCGTGTAAAAACTGGTAAGTAATTCATTTCAAGTGTGTCTGTGAGTGTATCGTGTAGTGAGTATTTACATTTTTGTATAAATTTCATTTCAGGGTTCTGGTAGAGTATTGAACACTATCTTTGCCTCAAAACTATTGATCTCCGTGTTTAATCATCAGTATTGTCAGTATGTCCCTTCCTCTCCATGTCAGCCTACTAACCTCGAGTCGTCCGCGAGTAATCGGTTTTCCACCCTTTTAACAATGGAATAAGCTAAATTGTAAATTTGCTTTAGAACTAATATTAGATATAGAATTTGGCCCCTCTAAACTTATGTAACTGAGCCTGTAAAAATAAACGATTTATAAAAAAACGCATTTGACGAATTTCATGCCAACTCGATTGGCCATTGGCAGCACCATCTCAGATTGCAATGAAATGTTGTGGGTGTAAATACATTGATAATTTAAGCAACTTTGCATACTTGAAATCTAAAAAAATCAAGCCTTCTTTTTGAATGAGCCAATTTTTTTTCTTAATTGTTTTTTCTAAAATTTCAAACCCAAAAACTATAAGACCTACAAAATTTTACTAAAGGTAGGAAATGCCGAAAGTTACTTCAATTTTCATTTAGCATATATTTTTGAGAAAAATATATTTAAATTTAAAAAAATCAGCGCAATTAAAATATATATTTAAACAATTTTTTACATATCTATTGAATATTTTACGTCTTATGGATTTTGAGTTGATTTTTTTTTGTAATTTTGAGTTTTCTTCTCTTACATTTTAGAAAAAATCTAACTCAAAAACTATGAGTCTTAAAAAAATTGATCAAAGAAAATGTATGAAATTACTTAATTTTTTTAAATATATAATAATAAATTTAAAAAACATAACGCTAAAAAAAAATCAATGTTAAGATTCGTTTTTATTGAAAACGTATTTTTAGAAAATTCGGAAAACAATGAATAGTCTATACAACAACCAACAATAATCCATACATCGGTAGAAGGACACCTGTACAGGAAAAGAGCTCATCTAGCAAAAACTTTTTCATGTTTTCTTTGAAAAATTCCTTAAAACGCTTAACTTCTAACATTTTTGTGTGCAAACTCTCGCGAATGACATATTCTGCTTTTCTATTTTTTCTGTTTAGAAACATGCCAAGAACATGTCAATCCTAATAATTTACACACAAAAAACAGGAAGTGGGTTATATCTGTGATATAACCGCAAGGGTGACGTAGGACTATCGTTGATGTAGTGATCATTTGTTTTTAGTTGCATCTGAATCAATTCTCAATGAATGAATAAGTTAATATTTGGGGTACTTCGAAAACGAGAGCGTTACGTTGAAGGCACAATATTCAGCAAGAGTGCAGCCGAGCGGAACGAGAAACGAATTCTTCCAGCTCGTGCTCAGTGAAAATCACCCCAAAACGGCTAAGTGTTCCGGAAGCTATCATACCGCCGACCATGTCACACCATGCCACGCCATCCATCGAATAAGCGATATCGCCCTCCAACGGAGACAGCATCACCAGCGCGACGACAACGAACATCGAGGACTTCTACGGGCCCCAACGATACGGTACCTTTACTTACCCCAAGCAGAACTAGTGAAAATATACATAAATAAAAACTGGCGTTTAAAACAGGTATCTTTCCGAGGTCCAAAGCCGACCTTGAGAGATCTATATACCGAGGTGAGCTATGCCGGGCACTACGGCTAAAGCCGAAGTTAACAATGAAATTTTCAATTTCAAGGGAACTGGCGATTATTTTTCAGCAACGATAACTTCTTTCCGGATCTTCTCGACGCTGGATGGCAACCAAATGAAAATAGTTCCGCGCGTGTATGTGTGTGTGACCGATGTATCCGACGTTTTTCGATGCTGATACTCTCTTGGTCGGCTTTTTTTTCTCCTGATTGATCGGCTTTCCTGCGCGCCCTCACAGTTCCAAACAAACTGAATCAGGTCAGGTCAGGTCAGGTCAGGTCAGGTCAGGTCAGGTCAGGTCAGGTCAGGTCAGGTCAGGTCAGGTCAGGTCAGGTCAGGTCAGGTCAGGTCAGGTCAGGTAAGTTAGCTTAGTTAGCAGTTAGGAAGTTCCTAGAAATCCTTTTATATCATTTTTTCCTGCTCCAAAAAAAACGGCATTAATTCTTAGTTTACCAAGAAAACACAGACAAAGAATATTAGAAATATGCAAATTTTATATTCCAGAACCTTTATCATCTGGTAATTACGCAGAAGGTCGTTATACATTCTTCTCTTCGACAAAAGACCCGAAAAACACGCAAAAACTGCATGAATTGTAAAAAATATGTTTGTTTCGAGCATGCAGTTATGCTAGTTCTGATTCTTGCTCCAATGAAACCACAATCGATTAATACGTTTTTATGTTATTTTATAGCTCTTTATACTTCCATGAGTTATATTCAGTTGCTTACTTTTGATTATTAACAGTGAAAAATTCAAATTTCGTTATTTGTGATGGAGTTTCAAAAATTGCTCTATTTTGATGAGGCTGTATTATATGACTATTAAAACATAATAAAGACGAAGAAAACATATGTTTTGGAGTTTTTTCATTCATCCATACCCTCTTCTTCAAATAAATGCCAATAAAGCCTGAAAAATGCACAATGGCAACATTACAGAGAAGTTCAATTTTCGGTATGTGACACCGTGCGCGAGTATACGTGTTACGATTTTGCACGCGAGTACAGGAGGGTTAAATCTTTTCCTGATATTTTAACAGAAAATTTATGCAACCTTCTGTATTTCCTCTTTTTGACCATGATTTTGCAGGTCTTCGAGCTATAGTTTTTTTTTAAATAACGAAAAAAGTCCTTTCCAATAAACATTTTTTTTTTTGAAATTTCAAATATGCAAAATTGTTTCAATGACCAATGTTTTTACACCCAAACGTTTCACTGCAATCTGAGATGATGCTGTGAACTCCTAAGACGAGTTGGCATGAAATTCATCATTTGCCGCATTCGTTTCTTTTGTTTTTTTCACTTGAAAATTTCGAAAGCGGTTGAATCACATCGTTTGCTTGTAGAAGGATATGAAGAACATGTTCCAGCAGTCAAAATATTTGAAAGATGGTTTCGGAAATTCAATAATGGTGATTTTTATCTGAAGGACAATGGCCCTTCTGGTGCAGCGAAACATATTGAAGACGAGTAATTGCAGTAGTTGTTGGACTCAAACAACAACAAAAATGGACAGAAACACTGAATGTCAAGCTCGTAAAACGGATACCATACTTATTGAGTGAAAGGCAATTGGACCATCGTGAATTCATCTGTGAAATGCTTTTTCAACAGCACCAAAGGAAGTCGGTTTTGCATCGGATTGTCTTTGGCGACGATAAAGATGGATTTATTTCGATAACCCTAAGCGCAAAAACATGGCTCTAATCTGTTGAAATCGGTCCATCCACTTCAAAACTAAATCGCGTCAGGTGGGAAGGGATGCTTCACCCGAATTAACGTTTGCAATAAAAAAAATGAACAAAAATTAACGATTTTTCATGGGTTTACCTTCACACGTACTGGCGAAACTACCCATGCTGCATCAATCATAGTAACCCATGAGTCAGCAGAAAATATTGACAGCTCTATCAGTCGAACTCTAATCGTGATGGCGAAAACAGTGAAGCTACTACGCTCAGAAGTGTACGCGTTCAAAAAACGGTACCTTAGGTTTATTTCACACTCCAAGTTCCCCAAGAAGATGCTGCTGTGGTTGACAATCAGCGAGAAGGGGATGTCAAAGCCGCTTTTCTTTAGCTCCGGACTGACCGTGAATGGGAAAATTTATAGTACGAAGTGTCTGCCGGAAGTTGCGGCGTTCATCAGGAAATACCATAAGGGTGAAGACGCGGTGTTCTGGCCGGATCTGGTGTTACTCGAAGCGATCGTTAAAGGAGATGGAGCGGCTGAATATCGATGTGATACCCAAGTCGGCGAACCCGCCCAACGTTCCCCAGCCGCGTCCCAACGAGAATTTGTGGGCAAACCTGAAGCGTAATATCTACTCCAACAATTTTGTCGTGAAAACTGAGAATGAATTGATAAATAAAACGAAAAACGAACTCAAAAACACGCCTACATGCATGTTTTCGTCCGCCATGGTCAATGTTCCGGTTAACTGCTGGAAAGCCGCAAAGGTGTAGATTTTTGTTGCAAGTGAGCTAAAATAATTTTTTTTTGTTTTTATTATCTGTATTATAGTGATTTTCAACTCATTAGGCTGGTTCGTCACTTTTACTTCCATTTTTGGAAGAATGTCGGGAGTGAGAATTGAACTCGTGACCTTTAGCGTGAGAGGCATGGATGTTACCACTACGCCAGATCGCCTCCAGCTAAAATAATTACCTTCCATGGAAAATTTATCAAACTCAATTATCTTTTTTTTTTCTTTTATCTCATTTATTTATTAGGCTCATTAGCATTTAGCTGTAACAGAGCCGGGTTTAATCGTGTACATGTACATATGTTTATGTTTCTATAAATTGTGAATTACACAGTAGTTAGTAGTAGCCATTTAGGCGTAAGGGTTTTCTTTCTGTTCTTCCATTGTTCAGCAGACCGGACAGCGGAGACAGTTGATATTGATCATTGTTGGGTTATTTATAGAACAGCAGCCCGATGTTTCTTGCAGAGCAGAGCAGTTGTATGGATGAATCGATCTTTGTTCCACCGTGGATCGATTTCCATCGCTGATGATGGTTGCGTGGACGTAGTTATTCTTTAACAACACAAAGATGGTCAATTGAGGGCCCTGAGTTTGAACTCACGATCGATCGCTTGGTAAGCGAACGCGTGGCTACGAAGTGGCTACGAAGACCCCCCCAAACTCAATTATCTGTCTTAGTTTATTTTATAACCATCCAAAAAAGGCCAGTTTTTTTAATGCAAACGTTAAATAAGATCTTCTAATATGTTTGTCGTGTTATATCGTCATGTTCATGACATTTTATGGATTTGCTTATAATTTCCAACAACTTTTCCAAATACATAATTATGGTAAGATTCTTACCGTAAGAATATAAGTTTAGGAGCTTTAGCCCACATGTCTTCAAATGTTTTTCAACGATATTTCTAAACATATATTTTTACCATTATTTATGATGTAGTTGGAAAAGTTGTTAATAAGCAAACTCAAAAAAATTTCATTAACATGACGCTATAGCACGACAAGCATATTAAAAGAGCCTATTTACTATAAAAAAGACATTAAAAAAGACAATATTTTTTTAAATATCTCGAGAATCGCTGCAAAAAGCTTTTTTGTTTTAAATCACATCAGGATTCATGATTTGTGGCTAAAAATGATAATTAACATACAAAAATTCGAAACTTCAAGAATTTATAAAAATCGTTGTTTCACAAAGTTCGTCAAAAATAGCTTTACCATTTTCGACTCATTTTTAAATTTTCTACACAACTTCTATTTTATATGAAAAAAAAAAAAAATTAAAATAAAAAAGATAATAAATTAGAAATGTTTTCTCAAATATCTCGAAAATTGCTGTATTTAGAATAAGGTTGACAATGAGCTTTTTTATTTCAAATCACATCAGAATTCATAATTTGTTACTAAATAAAATTGTTAATATACAAAAATTCGAAGTTTCAAAAGTTCATAAAAAATCGTTGTTCCACGATGACTTCTATTTTATATGAAACAATTAGAAAATACGTATTTTAGATAGTTCAAATTAAAGTTTTAATTTGTAAAAAGAGTACTGATTTTTTTTTCTCAGTGTATTTTTTCACATTTTAACATCAATACTCTATAATTCTTTCCAAGACACTATTTCGGTACGACTCTTAGGGTGGGTTTAGACTAGTGATATATTCTTGTGAAGAAATATGATGAGATTTATAGAAATCGCATCAACCGTTTACACTAGCGTGAACTTCTATAATGAATATATTCATATTTTCGGTGAATTTATTCACCTGAAGTAGAACTGCATCTAACTTTAGTGATTTCTCACCAGTGAGAAATTCAAAAGCGTTTACATATGTTGAATTTATTCAAGTTATATATACCTCGAATAAGTGTATCATATTTATTCTCACCCGTTTACACCTATTTTCACGTGAATAAATCCATCTATAGCTATAGATCTCCCTAATGTAAACCCGCCATTAGTTTTTGAGATATAAATCATCAAAGATTTCTCTTATTAAAATCGATATGCCCTTTTCGAAAGTTACACTTGAGTCGAAAAAATCTCAATTGCTGAGAAAAACTCATATTTCCTCCAACCCAAACGGAATACGAACTTTCATTCGAATCAAAAATACATGTTTTAAAATCTGCATTTTTAGGATTTTGTTTGGAATTGCTCCATTTTCTTCTATCAAAATCAACTGTAACTTAGATATACACGTAGATATATACTTTTTTCACGTAGTTTGAAACGACAGGTGATGTATTTAATCTCTCCTGGACATTTGATAAAAGTTAATTAATTCTTCTATTTCGAAAAAAAAAATCATTTGAATGCTTACCAAATTACATTTATTATGATGCGTGTTATTAAGCTCCCGGTGAAGAACGACGTGTTTCTGGATTTGCGTGCAAGTTAGGTAAAAAACTAAGAAAATATAAAGTAAATGATTTTGGTTTGTCCAGTGGGAAATATGATCGTGGTTTGTCCACTTTTTCGAATGGTCTAATTCAGCACACCTTTGTCAGATCAGGTATTCGTATGTTTCAAAGCATATAAATAAAATTGTCTTTTCGTAAATTATGAATAGAAGTAGTTTTATAGTATATTTTTATGGAATCACATGTTTATAGGATTATAAAATACACCTTCTATTGTTATCAATGCGCCCCTCATTCGAGTTAACTTTTGATCAATCACCAGATGATTATTTGGCACGTATTCACACCTTTTCTGGGATATAACACTTACAAATATTGTAAACATCATGCTTGCACACAATTTGTATCAGATTTACATAGCTAAACCACTAAATTAACGCATTTTGATGAACTCAATTCTGATCATTAGTTGTCCAATTCAATAATGTTGTTTTGTCCACATGATTTCTATGGCAACCGCTTGGCGCGCTGCAGTTTGTTTATCGTGTCCTTCGCGCATAGCAAAAATAAAGTTTCTCTGTGTTGATTGTGTTGAGGGTAACACTTTTGAAATGTCCAAGAAAAAGTAATATTCTGAAGAAAGCCTAAATTACGAATGGATCAATATTTTGACAGTAAACTCAAGCAATGATAAATGCAACATCTACTTGAGAGTTCGAATGTTTTTTTTCAAAAATGGTGATTTCTAAAACCGGACAAACCATGATCATTTTTTGTACAAACCATGATCAGAGGTGGTCAAACCATGATCATAATTTTTCTTTGAGGAAAATCGTTAAAAAACATAAAAATTTGAATAATTTCAACGCCTTTTGGTAGTATTTATTAGCAAACAAGAGACTTGGGACTTTTCAACAAACCCAAACTCGTATCTTCTTCTTTCTTCTTATATGGCACTAACGTTCCTAGAGGAACTCCGCCGTCTCAACGTAGTATTACTTGCGTCATTTTCATTAGTACTTAGTTGAGATTTCTATGCCAAATAACACGCCATGATTGCATCCTGAGTGGCAAGCTGTAGAATACGCGTGACCACAGTGCAAGTCAGAGGAAATTTCTTTGAAGAAAAATTTCCCCGACCAGAACGGGAATCGAACCCGAACCCCCGGCATGTTAGGTTTGACGCTAACCACTCGGCCACGGGAGCACAAACTCGTATCGATTATATGTAATTTTCATGAAGAAAAATCGATTTGCATTTACTAGTTGCGTAAAAACACCCCAAATCGGACAAACCAAGATCTTTACCCTATATAATAAACAAAGGTTTGCAAAATGTATGATTTGAGCGGATGGACAGGCTTTGCTTACACTGCAAACTGCAGTTATCTAACCCAGGGTTAAAACTATGCTATATTGAGCGGCAGCATTTTTCATATAATGAAATTTTACTATGAATTGGTAGAATAATTCTGCTCCATCGCTTTTGTGATTTTTGGGGCTAGCCTAAGCCTACCAAAAACGAATTGCACATACTTTTGCTTTGCTTTTGAATAATATTAAAACACGCACACGTCTGCACTGAAAAATGCTGTAAATTCCTGACATGGTGAAATGATGAAATACGCCGGTACGCAGCCTCGGTACTGCGTGTGTAATAGCAGTGATAAAAATATTAATAACATCGATAATGAATACCTTGAGAGCTCGCTGCTAGAACTGCTGTCTCAGGAAGTATTCCGTCCCATTTACTTTACGACAGTGTCGCGAGAGGTGAAATGGAAAGACAACTCCCTCTGCGTGCAATCAGGCATGTTTTGCTACGCAAACGAAATTAAACGAGGATTTATTTTCGCAAGGAAATGAAGCGCAATAAATTTTTCATTTCGCACGCTGCAAGGCAATATTTTACATTACGCCACAGCAGCGCCACACACAAGGTAAGGCAGCACCAGCAGCTATACAGATAGGGATTGTCCCGAAGAGTGTGTCAGTACTTCAAGCGTGTTCAGAAATCTAAGCTGAAGAATGCTGAAGGCTTGGCGGGGAGCACAAATCTACGTTGTTCTTTCTAGAAGAACTCCATGCTTCCCTTTCCACAATCGACCATGCGTTTCGGTTGCGCTATTACAGCTGTAAGTGCTGCTTGCTGCTGATGCCGGTTGTGAGAAGTGAAAAACTAACACTCCATTTCGAGAGTTGGAGTGTGTATGTGCGAAAAACGCTTGATAGGATGAAAAATGAGGAATATTCATTTGTTCTAACTGCAGTCGGTGCTATTAGACAATCTCTTACCTTCGGAAAACTTCTGCTGCAGTGGTTCCATTTCCTGGATTTGAGAAGGTAGTATGCTGAAGGGTAAATACTCGATGTTAGATCCGAGCAGTGCCAGAATTCGGAGGGGGGGGGGGACGTGAGGTGGCAACAATGAGATATTGCACTAGATATGTAGAACCAAACAGTGTCTGCTAACGACATGGAGAGGAACGAGCTGATGGCGAAAGTTCGGTGGAGCGCTTTCTTTCGTGGTAATAAGCAGTTCTTCATTCGTATCGTGTAAAGCTGCCTCTCTGAGTGGGTTCTGTCTATCAAAGTAAGTGCTTTCGTGAGGAGAAAGACCGTGAAGAGTCCTTCTGCTGTTGCTGTTCTCGCTCGGGCTGTATAACAAATTGTTCGGTGCGCTGGTTGTTGTTGTTTTTCCGGAATGTCTTAATAATGCTAAAACGCTGTAAATTTTGATGCTTCACAGCAAGGATGCGGCCTCCGTTCCACCGATTGACCCTACTAACAATGGTCAGCGGAGGGAAATTGATCCGAGTCCGAGTGGTTGTAATTAATGTCTGTTTAGGGCGCTGCAATCCGCAGCCCAGCATTGTTGTGCATCGCTGCGGAAGAAGATGAGATTGGCAATTGCCCACCCTAGCGTGTGGGTGATTTTAAATTGGAAACCATGAATGGAAATAAATATCCACTCGAATAATGCAACAATACCTGCTTTGCACCTCATTAAACACTTTGCGCTCTTATTAAAAATGAACCAAATCAAGTGTAGCGTTTACCGTTTTATTGCGCGTCACGAGCAGCGATTCCCAGAAAGCAATTTAGCTGGAAATGACGTTTTTATAGTTGCGCGCAACCTAAATAGAGCTATATAATACGGAAGTGGTTCGAACGAAAAATTGGAGTGGGGTAGGTTGTTTAAATTGTGTACTTGAAATCAAATGAACAGATTCATGTTTAGTTGTTTAAGCTTGCTCGGCATTAGCAGTATTGTGTTATTGTTATCTTATTTTATATCGAGTATATATCTCAGTCTGTAGATCACATTATGATTTCTTCCAGATGTTCTCATTTCGAATAAGATTAAATAGTCCAAACCTTGTTGTACATGTCCAAGTTCCTGTTTTTGCATTCCAGTTATCAGATTCCAAATATCCCTAACAGTGTCTCTGCTGGAGACTGTGTAAAATTGTAATTATTGTATTATTTGTATTATTATTATTTGAATCCTGTATATAATCGAGTCAAAAATATATTTTTTAAATTTTATGTTTTTACATGTATTTTTCGTTTTTTGAAAATAAAAGAGGAATTTGATTTTTCATTCATCCCCTTAACGTCAGAAAACATCTTTCTCACATGAAAAAAATAAATGATGAAAAAAAAATCTCCTACGTATATGTTCGAATTTCAACAATGACAGAGTTATAGAACTTTTTTTTGGTTTCGGATTCTGTTGCCTCAAACTGGCTCTACTGTAAAAAGTACGCTAAGGAAGACGATTCTGATGCTTTCATTTGCAATATGAGAAAATTTAGTAGAGGATATAGTAGTGGAACAACTAAATTAGTGGATTTTAATAACATTTCGGAAGTGAAAAACTTAAAAGTCAATGATTTTTAATGTGTTATTATTAATTTTATCCTAAAAATTTATTTTAAACTAGATTGTTTCTATCAATTAAATTGAAGCTCTTTAACCGCTCTACAATTTGTTCTTTTACGCCCAACTTCTATCTTTCTTAATTTGGCTACAATATCGATATCAAGAAAAATCTTCAAAAATCACGATTTTTACCCCACTGTACATGTAATAGCCACTTAAACTTCACCTTAACGTTGAAAGGATACTTATTTTTTATTAAATAAGCCATATTTGAAATATAAAAAAAAAAATTTTTTTTTCCAAACTGTATATAATCGAGTCCAAAATTGTATATAATCGAGTCTGAATTTAATCGAGTCCGACCTGTACACGTTTGACGCCATTTGGAACCTGGAACGCTTCAAATTTTAAAATCTTCATGACTCTAGCAACTTTTAGACAGTTTGCATAACTCTCTGTAGACAACATTCTATTGAATTTTTCCATTTATAGCATTATTGCAATGTTATTGTAAATTGTGAAAACCGCAACTCCTTTCGTTATTCAACACATTTATAATGAAAAGCTCTTCATTTTGTGTTACAAAAAATATAAAGGAATGCATTATTAAAATATTGTCGTCATGCTGGATAACCGAGTTCCAATGCTTGGAAAGTAGTTGCTGGAAACAGAATTGCAAGCATTGTTAGACGAAGTTAATTGAGAAACATGAAAGCTACTAGCAGAGCAACTGGGCGTTAGTTAACAAGCTGTTCCCAAACGTCTATGAAAAGTGGGCAATATTCAGAAGATTCACAGCTAAATATTATATGATAAAAGACAAGCAGATAGAGAATTGATCTCAAACACTTCTTTTTAAGACTTCAGCCACCATCGTGGCCATTTGCGTGTGATACCATCAGACCAAAAAAACATTATTTTAATCTCATTTGACCAAATTACCTTCTCTCAGCCATCAATTATCTAATTAATGTGACCTTCTGCCGCTTCAGCAGCTTTTTAATGTTTTTCTCTGATAGTAATGGATTCAAAATTTTAGATTATACCACGTATGCCTGTTTAGTTTGATTTCTGTACAAAAGTGTACAAAAATATCTGGAAGAACAATTAAATCGTTCTCTTTATTTTAAGTCTAAGTCTACAAATATCCAATCAACCTTATCAGTCAGTTTTCATTTGCGTCAAACATTTCTTGAAAGTCTCGCTACTTATTTGTTCGTTTTTTATTAAATGGATTTAGTCTTCTCAACGTTTGGGAAAACGAAATCCTAAAAATTGGGTGCTACAAAAATTACAATGGGAAACTCACTTACTCACAACATATCCTTGAGCCTCGAACAACGAGAGTTGATATGCGAAGGCTGTACCCGATTATATCTGATCTGTATCTGGACGGATTATCTTTGAACTAATAAATATAACGTCTGTTATCAAATCGATTTGTTGACTCATCTTTGTCAATATTAGATAAATAACGATAAAGTTGTCTGTAACTCTTTAATGTGCGGCTTGAATTACACCAAAATACTGGTAGATTGCAGTTCAACTTGTGTAGTTCATACGTTCCGGTTATGAACATAGTTTTCCATATACTCAGGAGGGGTTGGGAACGAAACAATGAATGAAAAACTTGACTTGCTTCAAACAAGTTAAACAAAATTCGAACCCTATTAATGGCGAATTTCGTTCCGAATTGACTGGCAGCACCATCTCCGATTGCAGGACAACGTGAGTATGAAGACACCGATTGATTTGTATACTTGAAATCTCCAAAAAAGACTATTTTTCGAAAAAGGGCAATGTTTTTCAAATTTAAAAAACATCCGACTCAAAAACTATGAGATCTAAAAAGTTTTGGTCAAGGAAGAAAATTTAGTAAATTGTTTAGATTTTCACAAAAAAAAATAACAAAATAATCATTAACTCTGATTCTTTTCAAATTGCTTTTTTCTCAAAAACACATTTTTTTCAATATTCTCAAAAAATATTTGAATAGTCACTTGGGTACTTTTACATGGAAATAGTTTTCCTGACATCATTTTTTTCATGTTCTCTTTCAAAAAAAAAAACTAACCCTAATTTTGTTCAAAGTCAATATAGTGTATCCGGTAGTACTTTAGCTAATGTTAAAATATGAACTTTTGTCAAACAAATAATATTATATCTCTTATAAATTTTGAAATATATTGAAGTTTCGCATGGAGACTCCTGAAAACTAATGTTACACTCGTAACATGGTTGTGTGTAAATTCTCTGGATTGACATGTTCTTGACATATTTCTTAATAAAAAAGATGGGTGGGTAATGTCGGGGACATAACCGGAGTGACGTAGGACTATACAAAGGGGACAGCTTTTGCTAAATATATATTTCGAATATATTTTTTTTTATTTTCTTCTCCTACGTGAATACCTACCTATCTACCTGAAAAATGGATTAGTTTACTGTTCACTCTTCATGACATGTTGGGGGTTCTGGAAAGAACCTTCGGTGTTGTGTTTTTGCGTTTTTATTTTTTACAAACTTGATTCCTGTTTTTTTCTGAAGGCTTTGTGCTTATTAAATGTTCAACGCCGGGCATCTTTCGGCGTATGCACATATCGTACAATCAAAATGATGGCGGTGATAGGGAATGCATAGGTGGTTATCAGCTCATTCACTATCATATATTTCACTATTGAGTACATTACCGTACCTTAAACTGTGGTTTCGGAGACGAATGAATTGTAAGATTTGTAGTCTCCGCAAACCGTAAATAAAAATGAAAAAGAACTGAGGTTTTGGAGACGAACTCTACGATCTGTCGAGAAATAGACGAGCTATAAGCGTTCTGAAAAACCAACAGTAAATACAGGGATGGATGACCTTCGGATTAAAGTCCTTGTTATCCTTAGTTATGTTTCTATACAATGCAGATGTAACGTCAGTCAATTTTCAACATAAGTTATCAACCAAAGAAAACAGTTCTTGCTACCGAGAAAATTTGTTAATGCCATGCTGCATTGTATGCAATGTTGTAATTTGTAATTTGTTGTAATTGTGTTGTAATTTGAAGCCACTTTTAATTCGGGAACCATGGGTTTGTGAAAACTGAATGATCAATTTAAAAGACCCCAACCACCAATAAGTTCAAGAACAAGCATAAACAAAATAAATCAGTTTATATTATATGTCATATTGTGTCACTTTAGAATGCATTGGTATTGTGAATAACTTTTAATAAATCTTCTTTGAATGGTTTAATGGCCCTGAAAAGCGCGGTGTTTTACGATGGCTGGTTTTGACACCAAAGCAGCAAAGCACCAAAGCGTTTTGCGATTGCGTTTGCCACTCGCTGAAATTAGTTGTTGCCACCGAACCGAATCTGTTCTGCTCTGTTCTGTAGGCGGGTTTTCTTATTGTCGTGAGCAGCTTTGCAAGCCAACTCGAGCACTCCGGCGGCCGAAATTCTATAACCGCTATTAGGTATACTGGTGCTCCGGCACCAATCCGTTGATGCGATGTGATGTGAAATGATGCCATACAACCACACTGATTTAGGTATCTGAGTAAAAAATGCCAACAAAGAATAAACTTTCTCCGTATAAATTTTGAGCAGCTTATCGAGCTGAATTTTCGCTTCGGATTCATGAGTTCATATCATGAATTCATCTCTATGCAGGTTGATCCTTCTTCGTATACTCCCAACCGTGTTTGTTTTCCTGACTCCATCAATTCCTCTGTACATTTTGATCTGTTCATGAAGGAGAAAATCCATGGAATTCCAGATTATCATCGATCGGGGATCGTTCCTACGATCTTCAATGCAAAGTATGGGCGTATCAATTGTGATAATATGTACTTTACTGATGGGTCCTCTATGAATGAGTCTACAGGATTTGGAGTGTTCAACGAATTTTCTAGCACCTCCCACAGTCTTCAGAATCCTTGCTCAGTGTATATTGCTGAATTGGCAGCAATACATTGGGCGCTGGACAGCGTCGCCTCACGACCTGTTGAACACTATTACATTGTAACGGATAGTCTTAGCTCTGTCGAAGCTATCCGTTCAGTGAGGCCGGAAAAGCACTCGCCGTACTTCCTTGAGAGAATACGAGAAATTTTGAGTGCTTTATCCAGACGCTGTTATGTCATTACCTTTGTCTGGGTCCCTTCACATTGCTCAATTCCGGGTAACGAGAGGGCTAACTCATTGGCAAAGGTAGGTGCAATTGAAGGCGATATTTATCAGCGTCAAATCGCTTTCAATGAATTTTATTCTTTAGTCCGTAAAAATACCATCGCTAACTGGCAACTGACTTTATTCGCACCTTCTCTCGACTCATGTCCAATCACTGTTCGTTAGACGCGCTACTCTTTCGTTTTAATCTTGCCGATGGCAATATCTGTGCTTGTGGCCAAGGTTACCACGACATCGAACACGTTGTTTGGTCGTGCGAGGAGTATCTTGTTGCCAGATCGAATTTAGAAAACTCTCTTCGGGCTAGAGGAAGGCAGCCCAATGTGCCGGTGAGAGATGTGTTGGCTCGGTTAGACCGTGATTACATGTCCCAAATATATGTCTTCCTAAAAGCTATCGATCTTCGTGTGTGATTGTCCTTATATCCTTATATTCTCCTTTTCCTTTTCCTTCGCGAGAAATCAAATCCCTTCTTACTAACAATAGAATAAGGTGAAATGTAAATACATGTTAGATATAAGATAGGCTTAAGAATTGAGTATGATGAATGTGAGTGCGAATGTGAGTGTGAACATTGTCAACATATCCTTATATCCCATCCTTTTCCTGAAACAAAATGTCACCCTTCTAAACTCGAGCAAGCCGCGAGTAATCGGTTCTCTACTTCATTAACATTAGAATTAATAAAAAATGTTTATATATACTTGTAACTATACAGATAGGAGTTTGGCTCCTTTAAACTTATGTAACTGAGCCTGTAAAAATAAACGATTAAAAAAAAAAAACCACACTGATTTACGGTTTGAAAGAGAATGATATATTTTTCAGCGGATCCGCGCATTTTGTACTTTAGCGGTACACGCTCACAGGATAGAGACAAATCGGCAGACTCAGCCAAAGGGGCGAGTCCAACGAGACGAACGAATGAGCGTTAAAAGGCAGCGATGGCAAAAAAAAAAAATACATTCATTACGATTTGTTCGCTCGTTGGATTCACATGCAGGCTAAAAAGGGTCCTTTTCAGGATCACAAAATTATCTTCAATCTAAAGAGTTTATTGTTTTGTTATCACTCGATATCCCCATCTTGTTCGGCTAAACCTTCCTGTTTAGAGATTTGTTGCCACTCGCCACAGCTTTCACAATTTCTTCCCATCCAGCTTTGTGACATGTTTTACAGTAAATTACAATCAATGTGACGTGCCGAAGCACCACTCAGTGTCGCATTGGAGGCGATTTGACCCTGTAATTGAATATTTGCGATGACAGTGATACAGTGTCGACTTTCAATGTGGGGTCATAATTTGGGCCCCGAACTCTATGTTTACAAAAATGTTCAACTAAATATGTCGCATTACATGTCCGTCCAATTAGCTAAATGTCGAACTAATTGTAAATGACTGTACTTTCAATCTGGAAACAATTTAAGAATTTGTGAAAATTGAATAATCAGGAAAGTCCTCAACTATTCTTCTTCTTTCTTTGTTTTTAAGAGGCTTTAAACTTTGCAGTTCATTCGCCTCTAGGTCCCCAACTATCAATAAGCTCAGAACAACTGCCAAATTCACATACTCATCATATCCTGGCAAACAAATTATGCAAAAATCAATTTGTGCTTTATTATTATTTTGGATATTATTTTAGAAAGAATTGAACTGTATTTCGTAAAATCTTTTTTGAAAGGTTTAATGGCCCTGATAAGCGCATTGTTTTATGGAATGGTTCCAATTTAGAAAACTTTGTACTCGTGGTTTTGAAAAAAAAACATTTCGAACGCCCTCGATGCAGCCTTGTTCTGGATTTGCCACCAGAGCAGATTGTAAAAAGAACAAATTTTTTTCTTCTGCTACCAGCTGCCGTTTTGCGATTGCGTTTGCCACTCGCCACTCGCTGCAACTGCCTGTTGTCTTGATGTCCACCGAATGTGTTCTGATCCGAATACAGTTTTTCTTATCGTCGCGAGCATCTTTGGTTCGAGCGTGATTTTGCCTTTCCCTTCACTTTTCTTCCTTTGCCATGTCCAGACATGGCTGCTTGGGTTGGTTTGTTGATGTGTTCTGATGCGAACTGATGTGGTGTACGGTTTGAATGAGAATGATCGTTACGGAAGGAAGGAAGGTATTGTATTATAGAGACTTTAAACTTTTGCAGTTCATTCGTCTCTAGCCTTGAGAAAGGCCCTTTGAAAACTCTAATCTACTCCAGCGCTACCACCTCCACCCTCTTGCCTTGAGAAAGGCACTCGATCCCTCGCCGTCCAGCTCGTCCAGCAACGATGTTGTCCAGTCGGTGTCCACACAAAGAATGATGATTACGATGATTACGAATGATTACGGCAGCGGAGCGGGGATTTTTAAGCTGACTGGCTGGCTCGAGAATTACGCATGTGTGAGACCAATGTTTCGTTCATTTTTTTTCTTTTTCCTTTCCAATCGTGCTTCATTCTATTTCGCTGCTGCTCTGGTTGCCCGTTTTGCTCGGTACGATTTGAGGAGCACAAAATGGACCAATCAAAAATGGGCACATAGTGCATTTGGACAATGCTTGATATTTCACAATTATTCAATTATTTATCTCAAGAAAAATTAAATGTTATTCGTTATGATAGATGTGTAGATATATTTCCTATCAATTGATGCAAAAACCTTTGCGATCTATTGAGAAATGCTCGAGTTATAAGCGTTCCAAATCTTGCATTTTTTCCTACTTGTTCAGTACCTAGATTTCCATTTCACACCCTATATCTTCCGGTTAGACGTAGTCCTACGTCAAAAAAATTACAGAACATGCCAATCGCATTTTGTTTTTGTTTTTTTTTTGTTTTTGTTGTTGGTTGGAAAATTTTTCTTATAGAAGTCCCCCTCTTTCGATGTATAGATGACTTGTTGATTATTGCATGAACTATTCATATATTTTTTACCAAAGTTTTAAATGAATACTTTTTTGATTATTAACGGAATAATTGTTCCTTTAGAGAGGTGGGAGGTTATACAGAAATTTATGCTTCATTTGTATGGCAGCCACCACCCTTAGAGAGGTAGTAGGAGTGTCTATTCACCAGAGAAATGTGTCGTGCCCCCTAAACCTCCACATGTTAAATTTGGCTCATTTGCTTGATTAGTTCTTGAGTCATGCAGACACTTATGTTTCATTTGTATGGCAGTCACCCTTGGAGAGGGGGGAGAAGTGTCGATTCATCATAGAAACGTTTCTTGCTCCCTAGAACGTTAACTTGCCAAATTTGGCTCCATTTGTTTGATTGGTTTTCGAGTTATGCAGAAATTGGTGTTTCATTTGTATGGCAGCCCCCCCTTAGAGAGGGGGAGGGGTATCTAACTATCATAAGACCCGTACCCGGCCCCAAAACCCCCTACTTACACATTTTCACGTCGATCGATTCAGTAATTTACGAGTCCATAAAAATCAAAAAAACAGACAGACAAGAAATGTTAAAATTCACGTTAGAAAAAGCAGAAGATTGAGATTAATTTCGATGAAGTGATGTATTACCAAAGACCGTGACCCCATTTACCTCAATTAAGTTATTATATGAACGAGAATTTTAAAGAAATAATTTTTTGACAAAAATAAATTTAAATAAAAAAAATTAGTGCAATTCCTTTCAAAACTTTTGCATATATTCAAATTTAAAATTAAACAATTTCCTACATTTAATTCACTAGGCAATTTTTTTGATCTTATAGTTTTTGAGTTAGTAAGAGGAAACGCCAAATTACAAAAAGAAATTAACTCAAAAACTATACCTTAAACATGTTGGTCAGAGATTGAAATGCAGCAAATTATAGAAGTTTTCATTTAAACATATAAAACTTTTTTATTTAAATGGCGCTTATTATTTCTCGTAATTATTTTGGAAATGAGATAGGAAGAAATATCTCCTCTTTCGGATTCCAATTGAAGATGTTAACCAATTTCAAACGATCGAGCAATGCTTTTTTGATGGCGAATGGTATTGTGTGTCATTTTCGTCGATTTTTTTCGATTGAGCTTGACTTTTTCCACACTTGAACGGTGAAAAGACCTCTCCAGACAAATCTCAAGAAAAAAAAATTATAAAACTTCTGGTCTGGCAAAGTTCCTGTCAAGATTAAATTTGTGTTCGAAGATACGTTTACGAGAAAAAAAAATGTCAATAATCGGAGTTTTTGCGTCGAAAAATGTTATGAATTAGGAATGAATTACAAAACGGAGTGTCTCAAAAATGGATTAAGTTCCACGATGGTTGCTTTTGATTCGGTTTGTGGTATCATAATTAATAGATCATCGCTGACTTGCGTGACATCGTATCCCGCCGACCATAATTGGCCGATAACCGCATTTAAACCTCATTTGTCATGTGCAGATTTCGCTTGTGTCATGCTGATAATTCAATCCTATTTTGTTGCTTTCATCTCACCCGGTGATTGACAGATACGAACAGAAGCTTCCATTTAGATGTAGCCGCGAAATCGATTTTCCCTATTTACACCCACTATTTCTCGTTCTAGGTTTAAAACCTGTTGTTTGCAGCATGTATCAAAACCCTGATCACATAAAGTGTATCCACTTGATTGGAATAGCTCACATTACCAACTATTCACCGTTCGACGAGAGAGCTACGAGGATCGTTTACATCTTCCCATCCGTGTGAACGGTCAAATTTGGAGGTGCAGCAGTACGAATTTTGACACCCGCGCATCGAAAATTGGCTACAGCCATTGGTTCATGAAGTGCACGCGCGTGGGTGGGATGCGCTCTAAACTAATTCCGAAGTTCTGAAGGTTCACCGAGAGAATGTGGTCTGGAATTCAAATGAAACTTCACACCGATTCGCGTCCGGATTGCTGGAAACACATTTTGTGGATAGAACTCATCCGATGCGGACGGTGATGGAATAGAAGCTTTCCATGAATAGACAATATTTTATCGTGTTTTTTCCAAAGGTTTCCACTCGATTCGCCCCGGTGCAGTGCCTGGCGAATTGAATCAAACCAGCAGCTGCCCCGTGAAGTTCGCGATGGGCGCCACACTATTTGAATTTAAATACATTTGAATAACTCGATTATTGAATCATTCGAAAATAGAATTGCATTGATTTGCACTGGCATATTTTTCAATCTATTTTCACTGCGGAATCGTTTGCATTATCGGACCGTTACTGAATAAATTTGGAGCCATACCGTGGGTTGGTTTCCGTTCATCGTTACTTTGGCTTCAGTGGGTTCAATGTTTTTGATGTTGATATTTTTCTGAAAGAAAATCCCTTAGGATCAGATGGGCCCAGAAACTGTCAATCAGCTTTTCGGCGAGCATGTCCAACGTGCTGCACTAATAACAGTTCACCTACCAATAGTAGTGGATTCTTTCGGTCGAATCACAAATTTATGCAAATTTCCGTAGCTAGAACCGAGGAGAATACACATCGCCCACAACGCATCATTGAGTATACAAACAGTCCATTTCGTTCGATATATCCTCCCTTTGCCAACTAGAATCGAAAGCATTAAGTCGGAATGTGATGTTGATGGAATCGAAGCGGTAAGTGGCGAGCCATTCTAATGGAGTTCACCGAACGGCCATTACGGGTGGAAATTGTCACCGTTGATAAATTTTTAATTGAGCTACTTTTGTTGGAGTGAGATGCACAGAAAAATTGTAATTGTAGTGCAAGACACGGCATCAATTTGTGTATTTTTTGTTCCTCGTTCTGCAAACCAGTTCATCCCCTTTCGAGAACTCTTTTGTTGCAGGACCCGTTCCGACTTCGATCATCCGTGAAACATCACCAAATCCAGTTTTGGGAACGCTAACGTATAATTTAATTTACGTGTGTGACATCCGAGAGTCTCATGTTCGTCAAAGGGTTCTATTACCACGGTCCGTTCCATTTCTAAATAAACTGCTTTGCATTACGCTGATGGCGGAGACATTGCCAAGGCAGCGTGTCGAAATTGTATATTTGAATAATAAATTAGGTGACGACGTTTGGGCCGTGGCAGCGAGTGGTATTTAATGAGGGGTAAACGGCAGGAAGTTTTAGGCATCGTCTTTCGCATGACCAACTGATTGCAATTAATTGGATGACAGTGCGTGAACATCCGAAGCCGATAATTAAAACCGGGGCAAGAAGCGTGCATTGCGTGCAGAACTGGGAGGGAACGAAGAACGTGTTGGATGGAGAAGTTTTTAATCGAGACCAATTCAAAAGTTACTACGGAAAACACATATTTGCTGAATAATTTTTTTTGTAATCTCTGTTTGGCCGAAAAATGATCATGATCACCATTTTTCAATGAAACTATTCGAATTTTTGAGTAGGAGTTGCATTTTTTATTGCTTGAGTTTTCTGTTATCATATTGATCCATTCATATTTCAGGATTTGTTCAGAATATTGTCTTTTCTTGGACATTTTAAAGGTGGTTTTTGGTGAGATTAAAACCAGTCATCACTAAAAACTAATTTACAAAAAAATGTCAACGATTAAAAAGATCGGACCAAGAGTCTGGCTCCTTTAAACCTATGTAACTGAGCATGTAAAAATTAACGGATTAATGGAAAAAAAAAAAAACAAAAAGATCGGATGGATCTAAAAGCAAAGATCGATTTACGCATTTTTTTGGAGTACAAAGAATCGATAAAAAAAATCAGAAACCAGAGAGTAAATGATCGATGTTCTGAATATCGATACAAGATCACCCAATCCTAATGTACTTTATTCAGCTTACACTAACCCCAATATCTTATTCATAAATCCATGGTGATGTATAAATAAGTTTTGAATAACAATATTGAATTCCACACTTTTTTTTTATCTAAACAAAATCAGATAATAATTTTTTTAGATTTAAATAATTATTTACCGTGCTGTTTCGGTTAATTTCTGGAAAAGCAATTTAGCAAAACAGGTTTATAGACATTTTTACAGAGTTTTCAGCCCAACTACAACACTTAGTATACTGTTTTTCTCCGAAATAAATCATTCGAACGAGGACCAATAATGGTTTTCTACTGATTTCAAATCGATCAAATGAGCTGTTCAGTCCAGAATATTTATTTTCGTTCCTTAAAAAGTGGCATTGTCCTGCTGACACGCAAAATGCTATCGACGATATTAGCACAAAAAAGTTAGAGGGTTTCGCCCGTGACAAGACCGCATAGCTGACGTTGGGTATTTGAGGTATGTTGGTTTTGAATATCTTTGAAAAAGAGACCAAGCAGTCGCAGCGAATGCACAGTTTTCATCATTAGAATAAAGTCAATTTAAAAATTCCCAATTCCCCATACCTAGTTTGACCAAACGTACCGTTTTTAACGGGACAGTGCCGTTTTTTCGACCCTTTTTTGATTGTTCCGGCTTTTTATCAATCTGTACCGTATTTTGAGTATAGAGTATAGAATAAAAAATATTTATTCCAATATCATTACCTTCAACACATTTATTCGAATGAAAATTTGATTGGTATTTAGATTTAAAGTTATGGTCAGTGTTTTTGTATTCATGTAGGACAATTGAAAAGTTTTTGTGATTTCATTGGTGAATATTATAAAAAATTGTAACACACTATTCTTTTCTCTCCGAACTTCTATCGAGAGGCTTAGTATTTTTGACGGATTGCATTTAATTTTTCTAAGGCGAAAAGATTGGAAAATTTGGAAGGAAAATGGAAATGGAAATGGATTTTAGTTAAATTGAAATTCGCGGAATTTAAGTTCGTTTCACGTTGCTATGAATCGAAAATGGTAATGCATCCGTAAGTGGAATAATATATTTCTTTTCATTTATTATTATAGCGACCTTGAACCATCGTCCATTCCCACAAACGATCGCTTAGTTGGAAACGTGGACTTTCAAATATGTTCATAAAAATATGTTGGGGCGGGACGAAGTTCGCCTGTTCAACTAGTACTTTTTTTGGCTCACGTGTCCTGTTTTCAATCATGAACTATTTGGTCAGCCTATCCTTACCGGAACAGCAATCTCGAAAATTAACCTTTATTCCTGTCGCACTTTACTGTTTCACGGCGCAACATGACATGTAGGGGTAGTGGGAGCAAAGTGGTCACCTGCTTGTTTGGTAGTATAACTATTGACTATAGATGCCGTATTGATAGTCACCTTATCTTTGAAGAATTTAATGACTTTTGAGTCACCCTGTACTTCAGAAGAGCTGTCGCATGTCAAAATACAAATAAAAACAGAAATTACTCTCTCGATAGCCATTCAGCCGTAGTTCCGTGCGCATGGTATCTAAGGAATTTCTCATGAAATTTAGTTTATTCCATCTGATATGTTGGACAAATCATCAGTTTGGACGACTGTTAACATATTCTAGGTAGGGTGAACAGATATTTTGTTTAATCTCAGCGATTAATTAGCTTAGAAATTATTTTCATGTTCGGAGGCAAAGTGGTCATAGGAGAATAACAACTTTCAATGTTCTGTTTACTAAAGCTGATATACCTCATCACATTCTGCTCTTGTTGCTTTGACCCTGGATAAATATGCCACTCCAACTAAACCAAGCCTCATTATGCGGAACGTTATGTGTTTCTTACTACGTTTTTGTATGCAAGAGAAAATTTAAATTGAGACTCTAGGTGAATAGGCCAAGCTTATTTCATACATGTGCCTACTGTAACAAATATGATTTGAACAAATTTGGACGAATGAAACGCATAAATCTATCCCATTTAGCTTGATATGTGCGGGTGACCACTTTGCCCGCACTAGGTGACCACTTTATATATACCATTAGACGGCAAATTTATCCAGCATTTTTTATGTCTGAGACATCAACAGTGGAAATAATTAAACAAGTGAGCAATTTAACAATCAAAAGAGGTAGAGGTTCCCATGAATGTTATATGTAACACAAAATTGCGTGCAAATCATGCGTTCTATCTAACTAACTCGATTGAAAAGTATGGATTTTTCGTGGAGGCCTTAAGTTTTTTTGCATCCATCGGAACTTGCTAAGTAATGGGATTGACCAATTTGACGAGCATTTTCTCTAATCCAACCATTTAATGGTGTCGGCTTCAATTTATTCTTTTTTTTCCTTTGGGAAAAGGACTTGTACGGCCCATAGACGTTCAATATTATGGCGCAGTGTTTTGGTTTGTGCAATATAATTGATCGTCTAGGGACAACATTGAAGCCCCTAGACGAACAATATTGCAGAAACCAAAATCTTCAATATTATTGACCAATAATATTGAACGTCTATGGGCTGCTATGTTACACGTGTTTTGGTTCATCTTCGATTTTTGCTATTTTGCCTATTGCCTATCTTTAGAGAAATCCCTTCGTGGTGTTGGAACAAAATTGGCTATAGCTATGGAAATGCTTAAGGTGAAGGTGGAAGCTAGCCATTGTAGTAGTATAGGTAAACCCACGTGTAAAAATGGGTTAATTGTGTGAAAGAAGAGCAAAGCACACGTAAATAGATTAATTCAATTATCAGACTGTGTGGCGCTTCATTGACACGAGTCTTTGAATACATTTGAAAAAAAATAACGATTTAATACTAAACTAAAATGTATGAACGATATGTTCCGATGAACAATTGCAAATATAAATATATATAGAAGGTGCATTTGCATATGAATTAAGATTCTGATTATACGCGAGCGTAACATGAGCAAATTTATAACACATGCGAATTGGGGCTCTTTTGGTTTTCCGCATAGTAACTCGATGTTGACAATTCTTTAATATTTTCCTTCGTTGATCGTATTGTTTTCACATATTCACGTTGGAGAGCCTTAACCCTTCTCTTCGTTGGCGGAGGCATTTTGATTGAATGTAATACTTTTCCGTTTACTGTTTTTGAAAGCATAGGCAGCCGTGGCAGAGTTCCAAGCTCTGCAATACAATTTACTTACTCAATGTTGAAGTTGCTAAAACTTACATTATAGACCCATTAAACGAAAAAATAATAATTGTATTGATATCAACACAATTTTATTCTATTGATTTTCATGACATGAAACGCTATGACTCAGGAACAACATTTTATTGAGTGGTTTTTATAGCTGTTTCGATGATGCTTTCACCAACACACGCTTTGCGTTTTTTACATTTTTTCGACCCTCCGAGAACATTTTTTCGAACTCCGATAAACGTTGTTTCGCTCCAAGGCATATTGCAATACTTTTTATACAAAAATACTTGAAACGATGAAACACATTTCAAAACATTTAAGAAAGAAAAGTAGGGGATTGTGTCTATGTCATGACCGCGTTGTTGACGTAGAACTATGGACTTTATTTATTCAGTTCGCTCGTTTATCTCTTCGTATATTATTATAGAAAGCATCGGGTTTTTAAAAATAAATCTTTAGTAGAAACTTCATGATTAATTATTTTCCTATCAGGAACAATACACAAGCTATTGATTTTAAATAAACATAAGATTAAAACCGCTTAATGATAACCATTTAAATTTACATTTGGAAAAGCATACAAACAACAACAATGTGTGCGCGCGGTGTAAATACTAGTGCTCTCCATCAGACGGCATGAAAACCATCTGAATGTATCATTTCATCGAGTTCCACCTTGAATCTGAATTTGCGAATCAAATCGTATCGCGACGTACAGAATTTAGAAAACTTTCGATTCGATTCGTTTTCTGCAGTTTTGCTATACCGATTTCTGAACACGATTGGAAAATGCCAGATTTTTTCGATTGCCCATAAAAGTCTGGGTAAAAGTGTAAAATAGAAGTGTCCTCAAGAAAAAAACACTAGCTCTATGGAAAATTTTGTGTAGGCTACTAAATAATAAATTTCGGCTATTTTTTGAACCCTTATGCGGTTCACCATAGGATCTATGGTGCAATCACTAGTTTTAACTTCCACCATTATATTTTTTTCTCACAAACAATACCTAGGCAAACACTTCAATGTCTAGCATTTGCTACAAAAATAGCTCCCCAATCCCTAAAGAATTCGAGTTAGGGTAGTCCGATTAATCAGGTTTCGTTGTGTTCGTTTTCGCTCAAGGAATTGCTTATGTTTTAATTGGGAAATTGGAGAAAAATAGAAATATTTGGAAAAATCTATTTTTATTTCCCATATGTTCTACAGCAAGTATACTGCCCGATTGGAGAATTCATTGGACCAATAGGCGCAACGTTCCTATAAATTACCTTATATTTCCACCAAACTGTTTTCGCTCATTTTTTTCAGTAATTTATAACGAATGCTCCAATAGGAATTTGCGACGAAAACATCGAGCTTCATGTCCCAATGGTTTGAAGTGAAAATGATAATATATTTTCTGGATATACTTTTAATATAAAAATCATGAATGAAAAATGATTCTTTCTCTTTTACTTTTTCTTACTTATTGTTAATATATGTCTTTTCATCTTAACATATTGCAGACCGCTCACGAGTTTTCTCGTTCCGTCTATTACGGATGGTCCACGAAATAACCCGTGTTTTCTACACCTAATGGTTAAATCCTTGGTCTGCCAAAAATCTAAAAAGGCCCACCGATGGCTCGCCTTCGTCTCATCCACACCGAAGGAAATTCGTGGAATCCGAACAAATGAAGCGTACAACTTTGTCTCGTTCATTAAAGTATTACCAAAATTCTACCCGAAACTCCTGCTTGCTTGAATTAATATAAAATTATAATGCATTCAAAATGGAGTGACAAAAGTGATTGATTTTGGTGTCCAATTAAATTTAACAACTTGCACAATATACTCTTCCACTCACCCTATAAATTTGAAATTCGACCATGAAGCACTGACGATTAGCATATGTTCGTCGGGGTCGCACTCGTCCTAGCGGAAGGGAACAAAATCTCGACATTACAACGAAACAAGTTTTTTTCCAGCTTTCACGGTCCAGAACCATTCAGTCATGGATTAAATGCATGTAACTTTTCCGGGGTGGCCTTATTCGCATGAAAAACTCCACGATTAAGGACATGTGCTGGCGGATCAACGAATACGGAGGGGAAATCACTGACTGGCAAATATCGGATGATGTTTCACTGAAACTCAGTTGCACCGAACTAACGAGTGCATATAAAAATAGAATCTTCCGAATCCAATGCGCTTGGTTAAATAAATTTCAATCGATTCTATGGATATATAGTTTCGCTGATACACAGGCATTTGTTTGAACCGTGCAGTTGATTGCAGTTTATCCTTTATAGATCTGCGAGAAGTGAAAGTTGCTTCCACTGGAGAAAACTATTGTAATCATACGGAATCGGGGATCAGCTGCTTTTCGATGGTTCAAATTTGAATTGTGGACGAACCGGCTGAGTCCGGTTGGATCGAATATTTTCTCACCGGAGAACTCCATGTTCCGGAGGCCAACCGAAGCATGAAATGAAATTCACTAGATGCTGGAAGCTGGGTTGCAGTTTATTCTACCGTACGATGAAAAGACTTACTTTTTCCTTGCAATATGCATGTTCTTCGTGGTGGAGCATGTCTTTCATTCGTGAATTTGCTCAGATTGTGGACCCGGAGAGACTGGCTGGAAGTTGCCGAGCATATCCTGGTTCACATCTAACCAACATTATAATGGAACTCGACGCTGGGACGCATCCAGGATTCATCATTATATGCGAAGCGATAGAAAGGATAAGATGAATTGAATTGGTGGAACGAAAGGCGTGATCGATCCACTCAGCGGACTCATCCGGAGGGGATGAAGAGAGAATAACACAAAAAGAAATCCTGCCCACAAAATGCGCATAACGACGATTTACGGGAGCGTAGGGAAAAACAGTTATTGTTTCCCACTTCAAAGAAAAGCGGTAACAAGGTATCAGTTCGAGAGTACAACCGCTCATGTAATGGCAAATGCCTGGAGATTACGCTGCAATGAAGCATAAAAAATCGCTATGATGCTATTTCTACCGGAGTACCGACCGCTGTTGATCCTTCAGCAGGATTCAATCAGTTTCCTTTGCGGCGGTACGAGTGCAGCGTTCGGGTTTGAGTCAAGTGGGATGAAATACTGCAGCATCGGGAACTGGAGAAAATAGATTTCCTGTTTTATGCAAATTGTGTCGAGATTGTGAGCACTATGGATTATGTACACGCAGCTGCGTTCAGCTTTTCATGCACGAGTGGTGCAAGATAATAGGAAGCTGATAGCGTGATTATACAAATCGAATGTTATCGGTGATTTAACGATTCACCCTGGGAATGTGAGATAAGTTGGGGTTGATTTTTTCTAAAAATGTGGATCTGGTGGCAAACGATCAAACATACCCAAACATATTTGGTTCGCACACGTCTATTATTTTACGCGTATTATTTAACCTCGGAACATCAACCAAATACTAAAAAAGTTTTTACATTGCTTCTTTGTATACCTTGCATTGAGAATATGAAAATCTGCTTTGAGTATTGGTATCATAGGAAAAAAGATAGAGGGTATCCAAGACCTGATCGTATTGTTGACGTTGAACTACGAGATTATCATTTTTTTTCAAATTGTTATTTGTAAGGCTCAATTGCAAAAGCTTTGCAGAGCCACTCATTCAGTGTCTGTTTACACTATTTCATCGTAAATCTACGTTTAGAGGAATTCGAGCGATTACTCGCGGCTTACTCGATGTTAGCGGGGCAACCATTTTTGTGGGACTGATCAGGTTTGGGAAATGGAAATAGGGTATCGTTGTCTCAACGGTGAGTTGTCACGCGCACTGTAGCATTTTGCATCAGGACCATAGATATCCTATGGTGTTTGACTGACGGTCGAAGTGCAAACTTATTTTGTTCAACTCGCTTGTTTATTACTTCTGGGCATAGTTATAACGAAACGAAACGAAAGTTGAAAATTTACCCTTACTGAGATCGCTGTGAATTTGTACCCGAAAAGCAGTTGCAACAGGTACTTAGTCAGTTCTCCGTCCAATTCAGATCGGAAATAAATCCGCTTCGCTACGGTTGATTGTTCTCTATTAGGACGTGGCATTCGCTTCTCGTGAGTAAACGCACATGCCGGAAACAGCGTGCCACAAAGTAGGGTAGGGCGGGGCTAGTTGGTCATAGGGGTAAGTTGGTCAGTGACGATATCTTGGAATCTGAGCGTCCAAACAATTAGCGATCTATGGATGAAAAATAGCGAACTGCTGATACAATAAAATGAGCAAATTGGAAAAACTTTTTATTGAGTAGGTTAAGAAATACGGACATGGTTCCAATTTTACCAAAAATCATTCACGGTTTGCGCATTATAAAATGTGTTCTAAAACTGGTTAATGACCACGAAAAAACGTCTCAAACATAAAACAAAGGTTTATTGTACGTATTAGCTTTAAGTGTTAATGGAAATCGCTTTTAAAATTATTTTTATGGAATTTTCATGAATATTCTTTTTCATATATAGAGGGGCTAGCTGGTCACACAAATTGCTCGTTTGAGAGCAACGCATATAAAATTTTCAGGTATGCCGTGTTTCATCACGCAAGCTATAAATAAATATAGAAAGCATACGTTTTACTGCTAAACCCAGTGTATTTGAACGAGACAACCACCACACAAACCTCTTGCAATATAATTGTCATATTTATATTTTTTGCTGTAAAATTTCCATTAAATATAATAAACGCTATCGTTGAATATCAAAACTCATAATAATGCATCGAGTAATGTAGCATAACTGGAGGCTATTTCTATATACTTTGGAGCGAACGGTACAAATGTCATCAAAACAAATGCAAGCAAGAATTCAAGCGGTTGTGCGTTGCAGTGATACCAAGAAGTTTTTTCAAAAGTCTTGACATGATACGAGAAAATGTCTTCACCATAATATCGGAGCAAAGTTCTTCACACAAAAGCGGAACAGTGATAACTCTATTTGTTTATTTCTGTTTTCTAAGTTTGGTTGTAACTCAAACCATATCCATGAAACTAATTGTAGAAAAAGGTATGTAACCGGAAAACCTTCGATTTGTGAAGTGGTCGTTTGAAAGATGTAGGTTAATCTATTGCATAGTAGGACCAAAATAATAGAAATACAATGTCACAATCATTCGAATTTTCGAGTGCAAATGAACTAATGTCTTCTAGAGACAATATGTGTTCAGACCGCTTTGTTCGCTGAGACTACTTTTTTGGCGATATTTTCGGCCAATAGTTAGAATTTCATGGAAATAATATCTTTTAAAAATCCACGTACGCTATCATACTGAAACGTATTTCATAATGTCTTCAAAATGTCTTCAAAATGAAGACATGTCTTCAAGCCTGGCATCTCTGGTTCGCCACAAAGTGGAAGTGAGACGAAATCGCTAGAAAAGATTACCCGACTAATTTTCAACAACGATGCTAATTTGAAATTGCCTTAGAGGCGAATGAACTGCAAAGTTTAAAGCCTCTTAAAAACAAAGAAAGAAGAAGAAATTGCCTTAGAGGCGAATGAACTGAAAAGTTTAAAGCATCTTAAAACAAAGAAAGAAAGAAAAGAAATTGTCATTAATTTGTTTTTTTACTTGCTACATTATATTAGTTAACTGTTATTGTTTCGATTTAATTGATAAATTTACAATGAAGGACACTTTCAATGGAAAAACGTTTATTATTTGCTCAAAAAACTAACTTACCCCGTGTATGGGGCTAGTTGGTCAATTTATTCTATACGTTAATACGTTAAATAAAAGAAAAATGTCAATCAATTGATTCTCTGGTCATTTTTTATTGAAAGGGAAAAAGTTAAGCTTCATTGTGGTACATAACATTCTAACGCAAAACTTCGTATTACAAAGGTATAGCCAAATTTATTCAAAAATGACCAATGACTAGCCCCGCCCTACCCTACTATTTATTAGTACTATATATTATTTTTCTTCCAGCTACGTTTGTTCATTAAATATGTACAAAATCATTTAGCCGTCGAAGATTTTTTTCCTGCTTCAAGCGACTGCTGTGTGTAGCCTTGTGTGCGTTGCATATTCGACGCATGCTTAGAGAGCATCGAGGAGATGGAATTCTGCACTCGTGAAATTATTTGGTGAGATCGTTCTATGTTATAAAATTGAATGTTCGTTAAGATGTTATATATTGAGGTTTGTGCCTATGGGAGAAGAGAAAACTAGCGCAATGTCACTCCCACAGGTTTACTTCTTTATCAATAAAAATTATATAAACATTTTGCAAACCAAATCATCTTCTTTTTACACAGAAATTAACGTGACGATATTCGGAAGTCTGGAGTAAATTTGTAACATAAAGTTATAGTTATAGTTATAGTTATAGTTATAGTTATAGTTATAGTTATAGTTATAGTTATAGTTATAGTTATAGTTATAGTTATAGTTATAGTTATAGTTATAGTTATAGTTATAGTTATAGTTATAGTTATAGTTATAGTTATAGTTATAGTTATAGTTATAGTTATAGTTATAGTTATAGTTATAGTTATAGTTATAGTTATAGTTATAGTTATAGTTATAGTTATAGTTATAGTTATAGTTATAGTTATAGTTATAGTTATAGTTATAGTTATAGTTATAGTTATAGTTATAGTTATAGTTATAGTTATAGTTATAGTTATAGTTATAGTTATAGTTATAGTTATAGTTATAGTTATAGTTATAGTTATAGTTATAGTTATAGTTATAGTTATAGTTATAGTTATAGTTATAGTTATAGTTATAGTTATAGTTATAGTTATAGTTATAGTTATAGTTATAGTTATAGTTATAGTTATAGTTATAGTTATAGTTATAGTTATAGTTATAGTTATAGTTATAGTTATAGTTATAGTTATAGTTATAGTTATAGTTATAGTTATAGTTATAGTTATAGTTATAGTTATAGTTATAGTTATAGTTATAGTTATAGTTATAGTTATAGTTATAGTTATAGTTATAGTTATAGTTATAGTTATAGTTATAGTTATAGTTATAGTTATAGTTATAGTTATAGTTATAGTTATAGTTATAGTTATAGTTATAGTTATAGTTATAGTTATAGTTATAGTTATAGTTATAGTTATAGTTATAGTTATAGTTATAGTTATAGTTATAGTTATAGTTATAGTTATAGTTATAGTTATAGTTATAGTTATAGTTATAGTTATAGTTATAGTTATAGTTATAGTTATAGTTATAGTTATAGTTATAGTTATAGTTATAGTTATAGTTATAGTTATAGTTATAGTTATAGTTATAGTTATAGTTATAGTTATAGTTATAGTTATAGTCAGCCGTGGAGCTGCCGGCCTAGAATAGCACTTCGGGTCTTGGTCCCTGTCCCTGTCGTAGAAGGCGACTAATCGGGTGACAACGCGAGTAAGGGCGCGGTAAAGCCTATGGAGATTGCACGGGGGAAATACCGTGTACAGGAGCAACGTAGGGAGTGCCGAGCACATCAGGGTTGACGCCAGTAAGATCCTGATTACGACATACTGGTACGACACGGAAAACGGACATGTTAAGGATGAGAACTACTTTCGACGCTAAAGGCTGACAATCGTGCTATCCTGTTCCCTGAGTAAGGAAGGGTGACACCTTCCTGAAACGGCGTGTGGGCTAATAGCGCGGTTGCCCCCGTCCCGGTAATAACTTGGCAAGTCTTCGGGTACGTTCGATGCTCGTCTAGGCTCAGGCACTAGGTACTAGGCGTCAGATGTCACATTCCTGACTTGCGCTGATCTGGCTCTGAACACGGTCCCCATGAAGGACCGTGTCAACCCCCTGCATGGCCTCACTGCTTGCATAGATAACCATGGGATCACTGATAGCGACTATGTGCAACGAGCGGAGATAGCGGCCCGGAGTTGGGACCCAACAACAAAAATGAGTTTCCAAACAAATTCAACAGAAATCGAGAGCGAAATCGAAGAGGTAGGCTTCTTTGCCAGAAGGGGACAGGTGATGAGATCTCCGCCGCTGAGCCAACCACCAGCACCAAAATCCACAAGCGATAAATACATCGGAGAGCAGCCAAACCTGCAACACGAGAAAACTAAGCTGGGTGAGGCCAAAAGGGCATCTGATGAACTCTACGAGTACATTAAGCCTCGCAGTAACGTTCACGCCGTCATAAGGACCTTGACGATTAAAATCAAATCGGCGCTTGCAGCAGCCGAACGCGAGCAACAATTCTGGAGAGCAAAAGCTGAAAAGGCGGAGAACGCACTGAAAGAGAATGTGCAGAGAACTCCTGAAGAGAAAAGGGCAGCAAAGAAACAGAAAGATGGTAGCGAAGTGGCTAATGGTGAAAGCAAACAGAACAACGAAGAGATAAATGAGTGGAAAAAGATCGAAAGAAAGAAAAAAGAAGAGAAGAAGAAAGAAAAATTAAAGCCTAGGCTGGAGAGGCCAAAGCCGGACGCTCTGATTGTGGCTACAGCGGGCGCTGCAACATATGCTGAGATCTTGCGGAAAGTAAAAGAGGATCCGTCCCTGAAAAATCTCGGAGAAAACGTGGCCAAAGTAAGGCGAACTCAAAATGGACAATTGCTGTTCGAATTAAAGAAGGACCCAACGATTAAAAGCTCAACTTATAAAGAGCTTGTCGAGAAATCGTTGGGCGAAACAGCGAAAGTGAAAGCTCTGTCCCAAGAAACAGCGGTAGAATGTAGAAACCTGGATGAGATCACTACAGATACCGAATTGAAAGAAGCCCTGAATGAACAGTTTAAGCTGGGAGAAGTCCCCATATCAATCAGGTTGAGGAAAGCATTTGGAAATACCCAAATAGCAACCTTAAGACTGCCAAGAACCGCAGCCAGCAAGCTGTTGGAGGCTGGTAAGATGAAAGTCGGATGGACGGTGTGCTCCCTGAGAGCTATCCAGCAAGTATCTAGGTGTTTCAAATGCATGGACTTTGGCCACCAAGCAAAGTACTGTAAAGGACCTGACAGATCGGAGCTCTGTATAAGATGCGGCGACAAGGGGCATTTGGCAAAGAATTGTACGAAGCCCCCAAGGTGCTTGCTCTGCACGACTGAGGAAGAGAAGGACCACGCTACAGGGGGACCGAGATGCCCGGCCTTTAAAAGGGCGATGGCAGCAATAACCAAATGGAGGTAACCCAGATAAACCTGAATCACTGCGACACGGCGCAACAATTGCTATGGCAAGCCGCATCAGAAACCAAATGCGATGTAGCGATCATAGCAGAGCCGTATCAAGTACCTCCAGATAACGGAAACTGGGTGACCGACAAAGCTAGAATAGCTGCAGTAAAGACAACGGGAAGATACCCCATCCAGGAAGTGGTATCCAACGCATATGAAGGGTTCGTGATAGCCAAAATAAATGGAATCTTCGTATGTAGCTGCTATGCCCCCCCGAGATGGACGATAGAGCAGTTTGATCAGATGCTCCACAATCTAACCGAAGATCTCGTAGGAAGGAGCCCTATAGTCATCGGCGGAGACTTCAATGCCTGGGCAGTGGAATGGGGTAGCAGATTTACCAACACGAGGGGCTTTAGTCTGCTGGAAGCTCTGGCAAAGCTGAATGTGAGACTGGCCAATGAAGGTTGCACCAGCACCTTCCATAGAGATGGTCGAGAATCAATTATTGATGTCACATTTTGCAGTCCGACACTGGCATCAAACATTAATTGGAGAGTGTGTGATGATTATACTCACAGCGACCACCAAGCAATTCGCTATACCGTCGGCAGCCAGAACTTAGTAAAAAGACGAATAATGAGAACAGAGGGTCGAAGATGGAAGTCGAAGGAATTCGACAAAAATCTCTTCCTGGAAGCACTCCGAGAGGAACGATCAGTCAATAACACGAGCGCCAGTGAATTGACAAGTATAATGGTGAGAGCATGTGACGTCGCCATGCCGAGAAAAAGAACACCGAAAAACGAACGCTGCCCAGTTTATTGGTGGAACGAGGTGATTAACTCCCTTCGCTCGGACTGTCTCCGAGCGAGAAGGAGAATGCAGAGGGCTAGAACTACTAGCGAAAGAATAGAGCGTAGAGAATTATTCAAAACGGCAAAAGCCGCCCTTAAGCACGAAATCAGATCCAGCAAGAGAAACTGCTTCAAAGAGTTATGTCGCGATGCCGATGCGAACCCTTGGGGCACAGCATATAGGGTAGTGATGGCCAAAATCAGAGGCCCATCGATGCCCCGTGAAAGCTGTCCGGATAAGCTGAAGAAAATCGTAGAAGGGCTCTTCCCGAAGCATGATCCGATTACCTGGCCAGCAACGCCATATGGCGATGATGAAGAACGCGTCGAGAGAGTGTCAACAGAGGAGCTGATTACGGCAGCAAGAAAATTAAAAGTCAACAAAACACCTGGCCCCGACGGAATCCCAAATGTGGCGGTTAAAGCCGCAATACAAGCGAACTCTGACATTTTCAGGGCAACGCTGCAAAAGTGCCTGGATGAGGGGTACTTTCCAGACATGTGGAAGAAGCAGAGACTGGTGCTACTGCCAAAACCAGGGAAGCCACCAGGGGATCCATCCTCGTATAGACCGATTTGCCTCCTTGATACCCTTGGGAAACTGTTAGAGAAGATCATCCTCAACAGGCTGTCGAGATGCACAGAAAGTGAACACGGACTCTCGAGGATGCAGATCGGATTTCGGAAAAATAAATCTACGGTGGATGCCATCTTGTCAGTTGTCGAAGCAGCTGAAAAAGTGTTGAAGCAGAAAAAACGTGGAAATCGATTTTGCGCAGTAATTACGGTCGACGTAAAAAATGCGTTCAACAGTGCCAGCTGGGAAGCTATCGCCGAAGCGTTGCACAGACTGACGGTACCAAACTATGTTTGTAAGATCCTGAAAAGCTATTTCGAGAACCGAATTTTGATTTATGACACAGACATGGGACAGGAGTCATTTAACATAACAGCGGGTGTCCCACAGGGTTCCATCTTGGGTCCAACACTATGGAATGGAATGTACGATGAAGTGCTGAGGTTGAAGCTTCCGCAGGGTGTAGTGATTACCGGCTTCGCCGACGATATATCCTTGACGGTAACAGGCAAGTCCCGAGAGGAAGTAGAAATGTTGGCTACTGAGGCAATACAAACTGTTGAAGATTGGATGAACGATGCTAAACTGAGGATCGCACACCACAAAACAGAAATGGTGATAATCAGCAACCACAGAGCAGTACAGCAGGCAGAAATAACAGTTGGGGCGCATACTATCGTCTCCAAACGCGAACTTAAATACCTGGGTGTTATAATAGACGACCGACTCAATTTTAAGAGCCACGTGAAATACGCGGGTGAAAAAGCGGCTAAAGTTTCCACGGCGTTTGCTAGGATAATGCCCAATAATGCAGGGCCAAGCAGTAGTAAGAGGCGCCTTCTGGCCAGTGTAGCCACTTCGATATTGCGATACGGTGGTCCGGCTTGGACAGCAGCGCTTAAATTACAACAAAACCGTAGACTGTTGAACAGAACTTACCGGATGACGGCGATGAGAGTAGCCAGTGCCTATAAAACGATATCTGCGGAGGCGGTATGTGTCATAGCCGGATTGGTTCCTATCGAAATCACTCTGAGCGAAGATAGTGTGTGCTACAATCTGAGAACGACAAGCACACAGAGCATGGCCGTGGAGTTGCCGGCCTAGAATAGCACTTCGGGTCTTGGTCCCTGTCCCTGTCGTATGAGGCGACTAATCGGGTGACAACGCGAGTAAGGGCGCGGTAAAGCCTATTGGAGATTGCACGGGGGAAATACCGTGTACAGGAGCCACGAAAGGAGTGCCAAGCACATCAGGATTGACGCCAGTAAGATCCTGATTACGACATACTGGTTACGACATAGAAAACGGACACGATACGGAAACGATTTCAACACGACGCTAAAGGCTGACAGTCGTACTATCCTGTTCCCTGAGTAAGGAAGGGTGACACCGTCCTGAAATGGCGTTTGGGCTAATAGTGCGGTTGCCCCCGTCCCGGTAATAACTTGGCAAGTCTTCGGGTACGTTCGATGCTCGTCTAGGCCCAGGCACTAGGTACTAGGCGTCAGATGTCACATTCCTGACTTGCGCTGATCTGGCTCTGAACACGGTCCCCATGAAGGACCGTGTCAACCCCTGCATGGCCTCACTGCTTGCATAGATAACCATGGGATCACTGGTAGCGACTATGTACAACGAGCGGAGATAGCGGCCCGAAGTTGGGACCCAGAAAAATATGAATAGTTGCAATAACACACCAACAAACGATGGAGAGGAGAATGTGTTCGCGAGAAGCGGACGAATGCTGAGGTCACCTGTCACTCGAGTAGCCACAACGAGTACAAGCAACACAAAACCACAAGAAGTGTTTGCTGCCCAAGCATTCCAAGGAGATCTTGGCTCCGTACAGAGCCAGTTGTTTACGCTGACCTCAAGCGCATCCCAAGAAGGGCAACTTGGGAGGCTCAGCATCACGGACGTTAGGAAAAAGGTCAACGAACTTTACGAGTTCGTAAAGGACAAAAACAATGTCCACTTAAAAATAAAACATCTGGTGACGAGCATCAGATCGGTCGTCATGGTTGCTGAACGCGAGCATAAGGAGCTGCAGATGAGAGCAGAGGGTGCTGAAAAGGCTCTGCTCGAGGCGAATGAGAAACCCGTCGAGATACTTGAGACGCCGAAGGGTCCTCTGAACACACGATCGGACAAGAGAAGGAGGGACACCCCAGGAGAAGAAGAAGAGCTGAAAAAGGCCAAGAACGATCTGAGTAACGCGAAAGGAGGTGAAAGCAGTGAATGGCGTACTGTCGATAACCAGGCAGAAAAACGCAAAAAACAGAAGGAGAAGAAGAAAAAAGTTGAGCAGGAAAAGAAGAAACTCGGACCTCGAGTGGAGCGAATCAAGGGCGATGCTTTGATCGTTGAAGTGTCAGCAGGAGTATCGTATGCAGCTATCCTTCGGAAAGTGAGAGACGATCCGGAGTTGCAGACACTGGGCGAGAACGTCGTGAAAACTAGGCGCACGCAGAAAGGCGAGATGCTCTTCGAGCTTAAAAAAGATCCAGCGGTTAAGAGCTCCGCTTTCAAACAACTCATTGAGAAGTCACTAGGGGAGGAGGCGAAGGTGAGAGCTCTCTCTCAGGAATCAACCATCGAGTGCCGGTATCTGGACGAGATCACGACTGTTGAGGAATTGAGAACTGAGTTACAGTCACAATGTGACCTTGGCGATGTGCCAATGACAATCCGACTGAGAAAGGCATACGGTGGGACACAAACGGCCTCGATACGGCTCTCGAAACAAGCTGCGAATAAACTGGTGGAGAAGGGTAAAATAAAAGTGGGGTGGTCCGTGTGCCCGATGAAAGCTCCCCCTCGTATGGCCAAGCAAATGGAGAGATGCTTTCAATGCATGGGCTTCGGTCACCAGGCGAAAAACTGCGGTGGTCCTGACAGATCGAAATTGTGCAGGAAGTGCGGGACGGAAGGTCACGTTGCTAGAGACTGCACCAAGCAACCGAGGTGCATGTTGTGCAAGGAGGAGGACGGAAACGACCACGTCACAGGTAGCTTCAAATGTCCGGCGTACAAAAAGGCGATTGCGGGTTCGCAGTAATGGAGGTTACCCAGCTCAACCTCAATCATTGCGACATAGCACAGCAATTGTTGTGGCAGTCAACAACTGAAACTAAATGCGACGTTGCAATGATCGCAGAACCGTACCGAGTTCCTCGCGATAACGGAAAATGGGTGGTGGATAAAGCAGGGATGGCTGCAATACTAGTGATGGGAAGGTACCCCATCCAAGAAGTGGTGGAAAGCTCACAGGAAGGTTTCGTGATCGTCAAAATCAACGGAATCTTCATGTGTAGTTGCTATGCACCCCCAAGATGGTCAGCGGAGCAGTTTCACGAGATGTTGGACGTACTCACGGATAAGGTCAGCGGCCGCAAACCAGTCATCATCGGAGGAGACTTCAACGCCTGGGCTGAGGAGTGGGGAAGCAGATGCACCAACGCCAGGGGGTACAGCCTACTAGAAGCCTTCGCAAAACTAGACGTCACACTTCTGAACGAAGGCACTAGCAGCACCTTTCGAAGGGACGGCCGCGAATCCATCATCGATGTAACTTTCTGCAGTCCATCACTGGCGGCTAATACGAAGTGGAGAGTGTCGGAGGGATACACACACAGCGACCACCAGGCAATCCTGTATAGTGTCGGCCAACGGAATCCCGCAGCGGTACGGAATACAAAAACCTTTGAGCGGAAGTGGAGGACAAAGGTTTTTGACAAGGAGCTTTTCGTCGAAGCACTACGCATAGACAGCAGAACTCTTAATCTGAGCGCCGACGGGCTAACAGGAACATTGGTGAGGGCATGCGATACAGCGATGCCGAGAAGACTGAACCCGACGAATGAACGACGTCCAGCCTACTGGTGGAACGAGACACTCAGCATCCTCCGCGCTAACTGTCTACGAGCCAGAAGAAGAGTCCAGAGGGCACGAACCGATGTAGAGAGAGAGGAGCACCGCGCGTCTTTCCGAGCGACCAGAGCCGCCTTGAAACGAGAGATACGTAGGAGCAAATCGAACTGCTATAGGGAGCTGTGTCGTGACGTCGACGCAAATCCTTGGGGTGAAGCATATCGAATCGTGATGGCGAAATTCCGTAGTTCAACGACTCCCATGGAATTATGTCCGGAAAAACTCGAGGTCATTGTGAATGGACTCTTTCCGCAGCACGACCCACCGACGTGGCCACCCACACTGTACGGTGAGGACGAAGCAGAGAACGCACAAGTCACCAACGAAGAACTCATCGCGGTGGCAAAAGGTCTAAAGTTGAAAAAAGCACCCGGCCCCGACGGAATCCCCAATGTGGCCCTGAAATCGGCGATCCTTGCTTTCCCCGACATGTTCAGGGTGGTGCTGCAGAAATGCCTGGATGACGGTCTCTTCCCTGCGGAATGGAAGATACAAAAGTTGGTGCTGCTCCCGAAACCAGGAAAGCCACCTGGAGATCCAGCGTCGTATAGGCCTATTTGTTTGTTGGATACTTTGGGAAAGCTCTTGGAAAGGGTTATTCTCAACAGACTGGTGAAATGCACGGAGGATGACCACGGATTGTCGAAAATGCAGTTCGGGTTCCGGAAAGGAAAGTCGACAGTGGACGCTATTCGGACAGTTATCGAGAAAGCTCAGGTCTCGCTTAAACAAAAACGAAGAGGCGACCGTTACTGCGCGGTGATTTTGATTGACGTGAAGAACGCCTTCAATAGTGCCAGCTGGGAGGCCATCGCCGAGGCGCTACACAGATTGAAGGTCCCTAGCTACCTGTACAGGATACTGAGGAGTTATTTCCAGAATCGGATCCTGGTATACAACACAGACAGGGGACAGATAGTGAAGAATATCTCGGCGGGAGTTCCACAAGGCTCCATCCTAGGTCCTACGCTTTGGAACACGATGTACGACGGTGTTCTAAGGCTGAAGCTACCCAGAGGTGTGGAGATCGTGGGCTTCGCGGACGACATCGTAACAACGGTAATCGGCGAGACGCTTCAGGAGGTGGAAATGTTGGCGACTGAGGCTGTAGACATGATCGGTAGTTGGATGGACAGCGTAAAGCTCCAGATGGCACATCACAAAACCGAGGTGCTGTTAGTGAGCAATTGTAAGGCAGTGCTGCGGGCAGAGGTATCGGTCGGAGGACATACCATCGTTTCGAAGCGGGCGGTGAAGTACCTCGGAGTCATGATCGACGACCGGCTGAACTTCAACCAGCACGTCGACTATGCATGTGGGAAGGCGTCAAAGGCCATCAACGTGGTGGCGAGGATCATGCCAAATAGCTTTGGCCCAAGCAGCAGCAAGAGGCGTCTCTTGGCAAGTGTATCTTCGTCGATACTGAGGTATGGTGGCCCTGCCTGGTTGGCGGCTCTGGAAACCCACCGAAATCGGAGGAAGCTGAACAGCACATTCCGACTCATGGCCATGCGAGTCGTAAGTGCTTATAGGACCATTTCGACAGAAGCTGTGTGTGTAATCGCCGGAATGATTCCCATCTGCATCACTCTGGCGGAAGATAGCGAGTGCTACAAGCGACGGGAAAGCAGAGGTATCCGGAAATTGATGAGAGCGGAGTCGTTGGACAAATGGCAGTATGAATGGGATACGGCAGAAAATGGTAGATGGACGTACAGGCTGATACCGGTACTTTCGACCTGGTTGAACAGGAAACACGGTGAAGTTAACTTTTACTTGACGCAGTTTCTGTCTGGGCATGGCTGTTTCAGGCAATATCTACACCGGTTCGGGCACGCAGTTTCACCCCTCTGTCCGGACTGTGGAGATATGGAGGAAACACCGGAGCACGTCGTTTTTGTCTGTCCCAGGTTCATCGAAAGGCGCGAGGGGCTGCCTGCACTTCATGTCGAGAATATTGTGGAGGAGATGTGTCGCGACGAGATGATCTGGAATGCCGTGAGCAGTGCAATCACACAAATCATGTCGGAGCTGCAGCGAAGGTGGAGGGCTGACCAAAGTGCTGACAACGTCCGACGGTGAAAGGTGAACAACGGCGACGGCTGTTGCAAGAGATGGTACCTCACGAGAGTAGCTGTGACGGGGTGCGCGTTGTGTTGGAGGGCACCACCTAATCGGCTCTCCGCTGGGAAGAGAAATCCTGCGAGGGTGACTGTGACGGGGCGCGCGTCAAGTTGGAGGGCGCTTCCTAATCGGTGCACGTCTCGACAGGTAAACGGATACTGCCGCGGAGAACAGCAAAAGGCCTACCTGACAACGCCTGATCGTGGCCTGGATGGAGGAACACCGCGAACATTTCGAAGGAACGAGCATCAAGGATGAAGCCACGATCAAAATGGTGAATACCCCACGAGAGTAGCTGTGACGGAGTGCGCGTCAGGTTGGAGGGCACTGCCTAATCGGCGCTCCGTTGGGAAGAGAAATCCTGCGAGGGTGACTGTGACGGGGCGCGCGTCAAGTTGGAGGGCGCTTCCTAATCGGTTCACGTCTCGACAGGTGAGAAACCCCGCGAGGGTGGCTGTGACGGGTTGCGCGTCAAGTTGGAGGGCAATTCCTAATCGGTTCACGTCTCGACGGGTAAATTCAAAATGCCTGCGAAGAGGACATCAGCGCAGTGGAATTAATAACGAATGGAAAGAAAAAAATATTGAGAAAAAGGGAAGGACAACGCTAGTTTGCGTTGAAAACTCGAGAAGTGCATGAGCACAGCCGCCCCCTGAAGTAGTCGCCTAGATGTGGTCCCAGGGGGAATAAGGCAACGAGTAGAGGGCTTGGTTTTTGTGGGTGCGATCCCCACTCGACGTCTGGGTTAACCCTTCCCAGGTAAGGCTGGTAGAGCGTTCCTCACCTCTTTAAAAAAAAAAAAAAAAAAAAAAAAAAAGCACACAGAGCAATAGAGAAGCTCGAGTAACAGCAAGAGCCGACTCCATGAGGAAGTGGCAGCAGGAGTGGAACAGCACCCCTAACGGTAGATGGACCCACAGACTGATCCCAAATATAATCAATTGGGTACAAAGAAAGCACGGTGAAGTCAATTTCCACTTGACGCAATTCTTATCCGGAAATTCTCTTGGGTTCTCAAATGGGGATCAACACTAGGGTAGGAGCCTACCTGTTGGTCTCAAATGTTCCTATCTCACGCCTCCACGAAGATCATATGACGACATTTTTAGATCGGGCGTGAACTGGAAACACACACCTGGTCTTGGCTCCGAGAACGGGTGTCGAAAGTGGCTAAGTGAGGGGGTGCGAGCGAGTCAGAGCGCTATATCTCTCCCGGGGAAGGCCTCCCGGGTCATGGAGGCCTTGCCAACCCGCTGTCTCCCGGGCAAAGGAGATACACCCAGAAAATGGAGCTACGTTCACGAAGAATACTCAGAATGCGATCGCCCGAGGAGGGTCCCCGAACTGGAGCTGGTCCTGGAACGGGCGTAAGAGCGAGCGGCCAGCGGCTGGAGGGCGATGTGCAAGAGCGGGCCACCAGCCGGGTTCAACCCGAAGAGCTACCGCCACACGGAAACAGCAGCCATCGACATCACCAACGAAACGCTGCGCCTACGAGGCGTGTTGCGACTGTCAGACGACAGTCGTCCACACTTGTGGGTACTACTAGGCGACGGATCATGTGGACACATGAAATGAATGAATTCGTGATCCGCGCCTATTACATCTGCACGGCTTTGGAGACGGACATGAGCGGTCGCCCTCGAATACTCGCAATGTTCGAGGAAGCGTATCCAGAGTTCGTCGGGAGGCTTGACCAAAACGCGATGAACGCGAGGCGTAGAGCGATTGTACGCAACAATATGCTCTCCCAAACGCAAGTCGACGAGATCAAGCAGCAGGTGCAGAGAGAACTAAGCTCCAGTTATAGTTATAGTTATAGTTATAGTTATAGTTATAGTTATAGTTATAGTTATAGTTATAGTTATAGTTATAGTTATAGTTATAGTTATAGTTATAGTTATAGTTATAGTTATAGTTATAGTTATAGTTATAGTTATAGTTATAGTTATAGTTATAGTTATAGTTATAGTTATAGTTATAGTTATAGTTATAGTTATAGTTATAGTTATAGTTATAGTTATAGTTATAGTTATAGTTATAGTTATAGTTATAGTTATAGTTATAGTTATAGTTATAGTTATAGTTATAGTTATAGTTATAGTTATAGTTATAGTTATAGTTATAGTTATAGTTATAGTTATAGTTATAGTTATAGTTATAGTTATAGTTATAGTTATAGTTATAGTTATAGTTATAGTTATAGTTATAGTTATAGTTATAGTTATAGTTATAGTTATAGTTATAGTTATAGTTATAGTTATAGTTATAGTTATAGTTATAGTTATAGTTATAGTTATAGTTATAGTTATAGTTATAGTTATAGTTATAGTTATAGTTATAGTTATAGTTATAGTTATAGTTATAGTTATAGTTATAGTTATAGTTATAGTTATAGTTATAGTTATAGTTATAGTTATAGTTATAGTTATAGTTATAGTTATAGTTATAGTTATAGTTATAGTTATAGTTATAGTTATAGTTATAGTTATAGTTATAGTTATAGTTATAGTTATAGTTATAGTTATAGTTATAGTTATAGTTATAGTTATAGTTATAGTTATAGTTATAGTTATAGTTATAGTTATAGTTATAGTTATAGTTATAGTTATAGTTATAGTTATAGTTATAGTTATAGTTATAGTTATAGTTATAGTTATAGTTATAGTTATAGTTATAGTTATAGTTATAGTTATAGTTATAGTTATAGTTATAGTTATAGTTATAGTTATAGTTATAGTTATAGTTATAGTTATTAACAAGCTACGCCAGTAACACCGGCTGAGTGTATCCTATGGTTTACCTTTCCTATTAACACATTCCTAAATTCCCGAGGCATTTATGAGAGGTCGTAGAGTTCTCTGCATCTCTCTTAAGTAAATGTCGAACTAACATTCCTTCCCTTTCCTTTGCAGTTGCAAGGACGTGGCCAGGACAATTCTTAACTGTTGGAGAAAACATGCCTTCATCTAAGAGATATTACCAATCATCAGCAACGGATGGAGGCTAGTTTCTAACATGACAGTATTGAATTCGTACCACCTACGATATTGTGCAATTTGCTCAATGCTAATGCTAATGCTAATGCTAATGCTAGCTACGTTTGTTCATTAAATATTTCCCTCCTTTGTATATTTTATAGAGGGTTTAAAGATTTAATGAATTTAATGGAATGAAATGAATTATAGAGGTTTTTTTATCCCATTTATTTATTTATTAGGCTCATTAGCATTTAGCTGTAGCTGTAACAGAGCCGGGTTTATTCGTGTACATGTACATATGTTTATGTTTCTATAAATTGTGAATTACACAGTAGTTAGTAGTAGCCATTTAGGCGTAAGTTTTCTGTTCCATTACATTATGGAAAATTACACAGTAGTAGCAGCCCGATGTTTCTTGCAGAGCAGATCAGATGTATGGATGAATCGATCTTTGTTCCACCGTGGGATCGATTTCCATCGCTGATGATGGTTGCGTGGACGTAGTTATTCTATAACAACACAAAAATGGTCAATTGAGGACCCTGAGTTTGAACTCACGATCGATCGCTTGGTAAGCGAACGCGTAACCAAGTGCTACGAAGACCCCCTATAGAGGTTTTGAACTACAAAGTTCATTCACCTGTAGCCTATATAAAATAATGAATCTACAATTACGATTACGATTCAGTCTCTGAAAGATTGTTTCAATACTTTTGTGTTTAGAGAGAATTAAACTAAATGAATTTAAATTTAATTATTTTATGAGATATTCCAGGCACTTCCCCGTTTTTTAACCCCGAATAACGAAGCCCAAGG